>NC_132799.1:35259466-35562053 GCF_048594095.1 Paramormyrops kingsleyae
GGGCACAAGGCTGGGGGACACTGTCCATCTCAGGGCATGTACATCCACACTCCATGGCAATTTGGTATCTGCCAAACAGGCCACCATGCTGCCCTGTGACGTAACCCTGGACAGACAAAAAGTTGTCTCCATGATTACCATTCCCATCTTGCTAATGGTGCTTTGCGCCCAGTCCAGCAGGAGACCTCAGACTGAATGGTTCCAATTTTACAGCAGCAACATGAACCATAGGACTGACGGCTGACAGGGAAACAAACAATGTCAAGGTAGCGGCCTGTTCTACCGCACGTTAACGCTAATCCTCAACCTGCTAACAATATCACAAGAAGAACGGCAGGATTACCGTAACGCCAAAAGCAAACATGAGCCAGAAAACACTCTTATAGCCGAGTGGCGCTAAATAATTCAGAAGGTTATGAAAAACAAACATGCACTGATCACCAGCGGACAGATCACTGTCTAAGGTTTCCTGGTATATAATGAACTTGAACGGGCTGATGAACTAGCATAATGTAACTCTTACAGCAACTAGGGTGTCTGAAGAAAAAGCTGCATTGAGACAATATACAAATATAGAGACAGGCAAGTAAACAAGTACAGTTCAAAGTAAACAATGCAGACGAGTAACTATGACTGCAGATGGGTAACAAACAAATTATGAGGCAGATGAGGTGGGTATGGGCCAAGGTGCCATAAGAACAACGGTTCTAAATAATGGAGCATGTGTTCTCTGTGTTAGCATGCTGACCCCAAGGGTGCAGAGTAACCAAGCTCAGTCAAGGGCCTGCTGAAAGTAGCCAACAAAGGCTGCCTGTCCTGTAATAATAATAATAATAATAATAATAATAATAATAATAATAATAATCGATACTTTATTAATCCCTGTGGGGAAACTGTCTTTACGCCTCCCTCAACTTGCTCTTTGTAGAGCACGCTGTCTGCAAAGTGTAGCCACCTGTAGCGGCACCCAGGGAGCTGGGGGTTAAGGGCCTCGCTCAAGGACCTGCAGATGTACTGAGGCTGGGTTTGAACCGGCGACCTTGTGATTACCGACACACAGGCTTAGCCCTAACTATGCATTTATAGCGTGAAAGCACCCTACTCACCCCCACCCACATAAACAGGGAAGGGAAATTCAACTGACACATGATAATACTGGATTTACGGACGGAGAAAACGCCCTCATGCAGAATCACTTGGTGGCAGTTTTAAGCCAGCTGAGCTGGTACACCTTTCACGGGTTAGGGGTTCATGGATGGATGGGAGTCAGTGAAAAATGGGTGACATTTGCTAAAAAAAAAAGACAACAGGTCAGTTTTGAAATAAACAAATAAACCTTTCTAAGGAAACAAGGAACAAACTCAAGTACTCTATGTTTTTATTTACAGTAGGATATGTACAAATTAAATTAAAAAAAATAAGACTTCACTTGCCAGAAAATCTGCATGGGATTGAAATGCTCCAATTCCAAAGTATATTTCCAAAAAGTTGTCAATCAAAAAGAGGTGGAGCCACTTTGACATTTCCTCCAATCATCATGCAGCAGCCCAGTGTCCTGCCCCACCCACTGTCCCATGTCCAGCTTCCCTGGAATTGATGTTTTGAAGCATTTGTCCAACCTACGTCTAGCTTTGGCTGCACTGAAAACAGAAATGCCACTGAAGTCCAGTGAAGCTGCACTTTTACTGGGTCATGCTGCCAAAGGAAGATAAAGCACGAGAAAAAAATAAAAAAATCACACTAGGCAACCTGCAAGAAATTATTACTGATTCTGAACAAACTAACCATGAAATTGAACATGTTCTATCACGCTCTTTGTAAATGCAACAATACATATTTGAGTCCAGCCGCTGCCTGTGAGCTACATCCCATCCTGGCTGTATCCCAGCCTTACGCCCTGTACTGTGAGCCTCACTAGGCTCACAGGAATGAAGATGGATGAATGAATCCAGTCAGTTATTTATTATAAGGGATAATACCTTGTTCATGCAGTATGACAAAAAAAAAAAACAGGGGAATCAGCAGGGGATGCCCGAGTGGCAATGCCAGTCCATCGCAGGGAACACACTCAGACATGCAGTCCCTAATTACTAACCCAAGATGTTCGATACGATGCATCCCAAGTTTGTCCCAAATGTATGCTATGCACATTTTTTTCTACTTTAAAATCAGGGCAATCACATTGTGGACTTTTACGCCGGTGTCACAATGCAAACTGGTGCTTCTTATGATCAGTAACTCCTGTTACCAGACAGGCAGGCTCAGCACGGCGCTCTGTCAGAAGCCTTTTCTATGCATTTCTTTTTGCAAGGAACAGGCTTTTAAAACAGCCTTAACTCCATATGCGACTGCTAATAATGAAATGGCTTACAGTGCATAAACTCGTTAAAGGCTCACATTCATTTCCTGCTGTTAATGGTGAAGACCCACACACCCACACACACACACACACACACACACACACTCACACTCACACTCACGGGATTCACATCCCCACTTTTCTCACCAAGCTACAGTGATTCACTAGAGATAATGACCACCGAGGCCACAGGTTAAGTGGTTCAGCGAATAAAAGGAGCTCAGATTACCTGAGGAGAGGTGAACGGAAATCTCTGGCAATGCAAATCCACAACATACAGTGCTATAAGTCAAAGCCAGTCAAATGAAATGTTTAGGCTTTTTATCAGGGTAGTAAGTGTATATTGGCTCAGAAAAGTTGACATTAGAACATAAGTAAACCAATAGTTACAAACAAAAAATAAACAAGAATTTCTTCTTTTCTCCCGGAAGTTACTGATATCTTGCTGCCTGGTTAGATGAGCATCTTCCCAAATCTCTCCTTAGGGGCACCCCAGCCATTCCATGGATTGATTGATTGATTGATTGATTGATTGATTGAGCACATAGTGAAACAATTAAATAATTCAATTAACTATTGATTAGCCAAACAGTCAGGGTAGTAGACGAGTCAGAAAACACATTGGTGTATTGGACGGCTGCTACAAATTTTGGGATAATTTTAGGGGAGGTTTTGAAATGACAAAGCTGATACACTGTAACAGATGCAATATCAGTTTCACACCAACATGAAAATCACTTAAACATTTTTTTTAACTGCCGAAAGCTTTTACCCAATACTGTACATGGGATAACTGTAAGAACAATGATCACTAAATCTGGAGTGAGGAAAATTCAGGACTTCAGGATTTTTTTAGGCTAACTCCCAGAACATTCCCTCTACCCCTGAAAAAGAAATAATCAAAACAATTTTCATCCATCCATATCCTGTACTGACTTACTCATCATTTACTCCAATCATCCCAAGGTTAGAGAAAACTCCCTTATTAAAAGACCAAGCCACAGTATGCTACTCACAAATGCAGGAGTGTGTGTCTCTTTACCCCCGTCTCTCTCTCACACTCACATACATCCCCCAATTCAGCCACTCATCTTCCAGCTATATACACAATCATAAAATATAGGCAATTTATAGACAACAGCCCAACTATATGAAGAATTTGCAGAGGAACTCCAAACGACACGGGGAGAATATGCAAACACCACACACATCAGGCAGAACTGGGCCTCGGGGGGGGGGGGGGGGGGCTGACACTGATGGTGCTACAGGGGGAGCCACCAAAATACCCACAGCTTAAGGTGGGGGCTGCCTAAAAAGCAGCAGATGGGGTTCAATTAAGATTATCCAAAGGAAGAAAAAAAAACCCATCGTGAATGCAAAGGCCAATGCCAGGCAGGCAAACTTTCACTTTGAATTTGGAGTCACAATCGGGGCCCTTAATAGAAACGTCTGTGTTCAAATATGCATTGTTCCCATCATTTCCTGAAACAGCATGAAGCATGCTGGACAATACAGAAATATACTCCGCAGTACTCTCTGGACAGGGGATGTTGGGACAGGGAAACAGAAGATCTGAAAGATATGGGATACTGTTGTGTTTACACTGAAACAAGTTCAACCTTCTAAAATATTTAAAGGAACATTTATGCTGTGAATAAAACTGAAGAACAAAGTCTGCCTGTACATGACAAATGAATCATTCTTGTAAGAGTTGACACTACACAAATGACGCGGAATAAACCTGATAGAGCAGAATGCCCAGTTCTAATAATTCCATTATTTATTATCTGCATCAAACTAAATATAAACTTTCAATGTTACTATTATATTGAGAGGTTTTATTAAGACATTTGAAGCATTTTCAGTATAATCTGGAAAAATCTATATGGTCCTAAATAAACAAATGTGTCAGGGTCCCAGGAAAAAAGAGCTACTTCATAATGCCTTCAATAACAAAAAAATGACAATGTTGGGATATGAGGGTATTAATATACCCCTAACAGAAGGTAGGTCACTGGGCTGTACCGTGACGTACATCATTATGCGCGACCTGTTGTGGGAAAGCAGGGCTCCCAACTCTCACGCTCACGCAAGAAATCTCACGGCACATTTATATTATTCCATCGTAAAACTAAAAATTAGCTGTATTTAAAGCGCTGGGGTAGTGTGCAAACCCTATAGACTATTTATAAGTTAATAAAACTATTGCATAAACGTAAATAAACTGGCAGGCTTGGCTCGAATTGAAAATCTCACTCCGGCCAGCTGACCAAAGTTGGTGACACTGGGAACGTTTTGCAACCCAGTTATATGTATTCAATTTGAAACGTTTACGTCTTTTCCCACCTTATACGCTTAAATGCCGTAGGCCTACATGACAATAATGAAAAACGAGGGATGAGAAAGTTGAAGGTTAATGGTACAATAGGGGGCACAGCATTGCTGGGAGAGCAATGAATTCAACCATTACATTTCGTAGCTTAGAAGATCATCATTGTGTAAACTTGGGGAACGTTGTGTTTTGCTGCTTTGTTAACCTATTATATTATTTCTTTATTATTGAAATATATAACTACGGTTTTAAAAGTAAGATATTACGGTCCTGGCGGTCTGGATGACACAAGGCGAGAAATGCTGAAATTGTTATTGGCACCCATAGCCTGACAGGCAAGTTGGAGCACAAGTGAGGCGTTTTCTCCATGAAATCATGCATTAAATACCCCGAGGTCATGCAGGTCCTACCATGGTTAAAGTTGTAGGCTGTGTGCGCTGTACGTTGTCATTGCAATCATAAACAAGCACTTCGTTTCTGTCTTTTTCCGTAGTCTTAACTACGGATTTTATGAAAAATAATTAACTATTTCCTCATTCAGAACACACAAACAAATACATGTAGTCAGCAAAACTTCCAGTAGCAAAAGTCAATCTAAATGTATGTGTATTTTACGTTTTACTTCATCTTAATGTAAATAAACTCACGCCCTCTCCCTTTAGTTATATTATGGAAGACCAACAAACGGTTAAATATTCAGCAAGATTAAAAATAAAAAGGTGAGAAAGGAAAACTCGTACCTGCGTGGATCAGACCGAGTAGTTCGCCTATTTCCCCGTAAATGTTACCGCATGGTCCGCGGTCACGGAGCGCATCTGGCACGAACACGGGTCCCAAACCGGAGTCTAAACTAAAGGACCGGACACAACACTGGCAGTGCTTCTAGAAAAAGAGGAAAGAGTGAAACCGCAAATAAACGGCACTTAGTTTCTCCTCTGCGAAGGGTCCCGCCTCAGCCCTCCCAGCGCTTCCAGCCCGCAGAGCCGCCGAATGACGCCCTCCGGCTCTCCCGCAGTCCGCACCTACCTTACGCGGATCCTATTTCTTAAGTTCCGGGACATTATGCTTTTTGTAAGAATGAAAGTTAACACAATAACAGTCACACAGCCTATTTTAAGTTACGTTGAACATTAAACCAAACACTGAAATGTTAAAATGTCCTATAGCCTACTTGAGTCGTTTGATAGCGATTTAATGAAGTCAGACATTTAAACCTCTGTCATAAACATTTTAAGTGTACAGCCAGTGTGCTATTGATCTACAGATGTGTATACATTTGGTATATACTTACATTAGACCAATTTCGTGTCACCTAAATAATAATGAGCATTAATTGATGTTCATGTATCACTGTAAATATATTAAGTAGTTCATCTATCCATCCTGAGATTTTAATTGGTAAGCTTTGTGCTAAAAGTCCAGTCTATTAAGCATCATTCCTACCGCTGCCAGGATTTGTGATCTTCGATGGAAATGAGGGACAGACCAGGGGGGGACTAATTATGAGACTCCATTAGGAATCACGATAATGGCCTTTTAATATTTCAGAGAAAAATAATCACACTAGATGGCAGCACAGCATGCGAATCGATTGAAGAAACATTTCAATTGTCTGAATTTTTATTTTTCTATTACACAACATAATCTCCAAAAACAAACTACACATTTTTAAGGCATGCCCTTTTCATGACCCCAGACTTTGGCTGGTTCTGATACGGTCTCATCCTCCCTCTCCACCTACAAGATTTTTTTTTTTATTACATTTTTGCACCACGTATGCCGGTCCGAGGTCATCAAAAGGTTGGGAACACCTACGTTAGTTGACTTTTGGTACATTATCTCTTAATTTCTTATATATACTAACCACCAGTGACACAAATAAGGTGAATGTTCTGTCAATGTGAGTGTTCAATATTGCGGCCTTGACCAGCCAATCGCTTTGCATCCCTGAACTTCACTGCAAGGCTGCGCTGACCAATCAATGGAACCTCAGCCGAGTCCAGCTACCATAGTATGGGAATAGAGGCTCGGTCATGCACAGGCCACAGAAATAAGACGGAGGATGTTCGAGGCTTCAGCATATCTACAGCTAGGGGACAATAGTTCACTAGGCATGCTGAGTGAGAGTGTGGGGGGTGGGGGGTGCCAGGCTGTGTAAAGTAGTCACAGAAATGGCATTCGGAAGTACCATTATGTAAAGTGTTTAACCTGGTTTGTGCCAGTGAAAATTCAGAGCCACGTGAACAGCCAAAAATTAAAGCAGCCAAAAATGAAAGTGGCTGCATTGTCATTATTATTTTGAGTGTTGTTAAGGTGTGTGGAGTGCAGCGGTGAAATATACTGTGAAACACACAGTATATGCAGTATGAATTCTTGCAGCCATTAATTCAGCCAGGCTTGTCCTACCCTAATTAGTCACTGTGGGTGTGAGCGTATGAATGTCACAGATATTAGTCTCAGTGGTATCTGTTCACACAGTGGAATGTTAAAATGAAATGATCAGTGTAAGCAGATTTTTACCATGACTATGCATGGCTCATAAATATCTCTTTTCAAAACAGCTCAAAATTAAAGCATTCATATACAACATACAGTTCTGGGTGCGTGTGCTCACTACACAGTTTCTATTGAGTTTTAACAGGATTAAAAATTTCAAATTCCAAATGAGGAACAGCCTGCTTTTTCATATTTCAGTATTATGATTAATTGTGACACTGATTCTGTGCCTGTGAAAAACACAGCGGACAATTATTTGCATGTGAGCTGTGTCCATTCAAAAAGGCAATAAGCGGTATTCATAAGCGGGACGCTACTTGTCATTGTTATCCGGCTCATTCCAGCACGTTGCAGACCACGTGAGGCAACAAGTGCCCTCATTCTCCTCCCTCGTTTTCCCCTCTCTTCCCCACTCCAGCTGGATGTCTCCCATGGTAACCGTTGGCATGGAGGAGGGATCTTCCTCTTCAGTGTTTGTGTTACTACGACTGCCGCATATCAGCACAAAATGAACCGTGAAAATTAATCTTTGAAGCCATGACATTGATGTGTGGTCATATGCGCGGTAGCCTCCTGTATGATATGGATGGTGTTTATGAACGTATATATGCACGTTTTAAGGCATACAATCAATTTTTAAATTACAAATTACATCTACAGTAAATATTTTGCTTATCACTCGAAATTATCATAATTTATGAAAATAATGACATTATAAACTCCATCATGTTGTGCTATGCCGTATTTACTGCATTAACTTTGGCGACGTATTGTAGGCCTAAGATTAACTAGAAATACCTATGTGGCCACTAGAGGGCAGAAAGAGACGTTTGGTCGTCATCACAGTCAGACAAAACACAGAAATCATTAATAAAAATGTCATACTGTGGGGTAACACAATTTAACAATTGTTAAATCACTTGTTTCTAAAGATCTGAGTCAAAAATAAACCTTTTCTTTGAAAATAATCTTTAATTTTCACAAGAGGTGATGCTCTCAAGACACTTATTCCATTCAACTGAACAGCATAATGAAATGATCGAAGCCGCTGAAGAGAATTCGACCGCAAGAGGCTACGAAGAATAATAAGAGATTATCGGTTTAGAGGCGCACGACGGTATTCACGTAAATTGCTTCCTGTTGGCACCTCTGTTCAAGTTGTCTTACAGCATTTGGTAAGTATATAATATCACGTGCTGATGAGAAATTCCGTAAACATTGCAAAGGAAACCAGCATATCTCATATATTAATTTAGTTATATAGGCACTGCTTTATTTATCTTGCTCAAATAGTATTTAAAATTGTTTAGCAAGAATGCCTAGATCTTAGTGTCTTTTTGGCGAGATGAGAATGAAGAACATGTGTGTTCCACTTGTCCCGGAATTAATCATTTAAAACAAGAAATAAACATTCATAGATGACGTTTTATTTTTGGTGACAAATGAAACATACAAGAAATACATTCAGGAAATGATGGAACAATCAACTTATGACAGGCGGCTGTCAATATGGGAACACGTGACCACAAATCACGTGACACGCGCCGCTCCGGGGGAAAAATGGGTTGATAACCCAGCGCATCATCCAGCCAGTAACAGCACGTTGGGAGATCAGTTAAATCATTGCATTTCTAAAGGGGCGCAGCGGACGAGGGGGCAAAAACGCTGACTGGATTCATACGACCGAGTATAACGAAGACGCGTCTTGTCCAAGGATGGTGAGCAGCAACATCCTAATGGTGTCACGTTTTGCTGGAAGAGGTACGAACGCGCATCTACTCTAACAGATGTTGCCCCAAAGCAGACGGGCGATTAAATGTGTCTCGAATCCGTTTTTTCCAAATAGATTTTTTAACATTCATGATAAACTAAATGTTTATGTTAGTTTGGAAAATATACACGTGGGTCCTGTATTCTCCATAAATGCCATTATAGTTGTCCGATATTGCAATGATAATTTGATGTTCATATTTGTGCCCAGCGGGAACAGTTAAAACCCGGCTTAATATTAATAATATTTTGTCCGAGACCGTGATTTGCATTGGGGCTGTCTTTATATTATGCCAAACCCAACATACGCAGCTGTTTATTATATATGAACCATTACTTTTGTGCCTTCTGGCAAATCGTTCATGTAATTATAGTCCTAGAAACAGTGGATATTCCAGTTTTCAGAACGCTGTCTGTAATGCATTTGCTATAAGAGCTAAAACACAGTGGTCCATCTTTCCTAGTAACCATTTAAACGTGTAACTAACTGCATAACATTTTGGTGCTGATGTCCCCTAGGCTGTATTTTGAGTTTTACTCTTTAACTGAAGCCTATGTACATTATTATTATCTGAGGACAGAGTTAATGGTCACCTGGATGCCATATATCTTGCAGGTTCTTTTAGTGCACTGTCCGCAGTGGGTATTATGCACTTGAAGCTCCAGCTTTCAAAGTATGATCATCATGTTTCACATTACAGCACTGTTTTGTCTTCTATTGCACTGCAGTTGTCCTGTATTGCACTGTTGTTTGTCCTACTGTACCGATGCAGTTGTCCCTTACCCTGCAACTGTGGCATACGAATTTCACTGTGTTTTACGGAACATGTGACAATAAAAACTTGAAACAAAGCAGAAAGATGTCCTGACCAATGCCATTAAAGCATTGAAGTATTCCCTTTACGTTTATGGGTCTCCGTGTAGTTTGTAGAGCTCAGGGAATTTTGGACTAATCAGCAATTTCTCACAGCTCATTTGAGGCATGTTTGCACGCAAACCAAGGTTGTCTAGAGAATGCCAAAAGTAAACTGCTGGATGTAAATGTGATGTTTGTAATACACCCAAAGGCTTGTCATGATGTGCATTCTGTTTTTCAAATCTTCACGGGAACAGCACTGCTCTCAGGATAACTTATTTTTGTTACCAGGAACAGGGCCACTTTTTGGCCAATTTTGGATTTGAACGCCCCCCGAATTAGTTTGCTCCTGATCACCCCCCTCTGCGAAATTTGCTCCCACTCTTAAAATACCAACAACTCCACCAGAACTACAACCATCCACATTGCATGGCTTTTTTCACTACACAGAAGAGATGTTGCTAAACATCTCTCTTAATGGGTACTCTTTGCACAAAGAGACATTCTGTATGTAAAAGAGGCCATTGTGCCAGGTACAAACAGCCCTGACTTCTCTGTGCGTGAAGAGAGTTCATCTGTCCATGAAAGCAAATGGTGACGTATATAGTTTTCTGCATCCTGTGCAGAATTCAACACTTTATAAGACGCAGGACAAACATCCTGTTCTCTGCTTTGTAATGTGTTAGTATTTGGTATAAATTGTAATGGGGAGATTTTTCCCTTTACTGATTAATAGCAACAATTTGGTAGTGTTTTAGAACAAGGTTCAGAGGCATTTCCAGCCACAAAATTAAAAAAAAAAAAAGTGAAAAGTAAAAAGTTAGTCATTCATAAAACTATGGATATCAACTTTCAACAATCTTTAAAAATAAATTCGAATTGATTGCCATATACGGAATCTTCTGTTTTCTCTGTCAAATAATTTGTGACATTTGTGTTTCTATATGTGTATCTGTGTGAAAGGTAGTGGCTTCTCTTTTATATATTTCTGCACATACCGGGCTAAGTAGGTGACTAACTGCTGTATTTCTTTCTACAGGTTTTCTTTGAAACGCTGTAAATGATGCTGCATGCTCAGTCAGCCGCTACCATCAAGCCACCCCTCCACTCAACTGTCCTTTCTTTTCTGACGTTCTCCAACTCCAGTCCCTCAGAGCATGCCTTCCTGCTGACTGGCCCACCAGCACCAGCTAACTGCAGCCAAGACGGCTCCTTGTCCACCCCCCAGCAGAACGGCTCCCTTGCCTCGTACGTCCTGACCTCAGCAGAGACGGCCACCCTCAGCCTTGTCTTCGGGGTGCTATGGCTGGTCTCCGTCTTTGGCAATGCCCTGGTGTGCCTGGTCATCAACCGCAGCCGGAGGACTCAGTCCACCACCAACTACTTTGTGGTGTCTATGGCGTGTGCCGACTTGCTCCTCAGCTTCGGCTCTGCTCCCTTCATCCTGCTGCAGGTCAGTTCCACCCAGTGGATGCCAAATAACATAATGTGCAAGGTCATCCGTTATCTCCAGTACCTGTCCCCTGGAGTACAAGTCTATGTTCTCCTTTCCATCTGCATGGACAGATTCTACACCATTGTCTACCCACTAAGCTTCAAAGTGTCCCGGGAGAAGGCTAAGAAAATGATCCTGGCTTCCTGGATGTTCGACGCAGCCTTCGTATCTCCATGTTTCTTTTTCTACGGCTCTTCACAGGACGGTCACTGTAACTTTTTCCTGCCGGATACCTGGGATGGCATCTCTTATGGTGTCACGCATCTCCTTGTTGGATTGGTGGTTCCTATGGTGCTCATACTTTTGTTCTACCACAAAGTTGTCAAGTACATTTGGAGGATCAGCACCGACGGGTGCACTGTGAGACGGACGATGAACATCGTGCCTAGGACTAAAGTCAAAACTATCAAGATGTTCCTTATGCTCAACTTTGTGTTCCTCCTCACCTGGATACCTTTCTATGTGGCCCAACTATGGCACCCAAAAGATAATTTTTCCAGACAGGGAGTGCTGTTTTTCGTGGCCATCACGTGGGTCTCTTTTAGCTCCGCTGCATCAAAACCCACCCTATACTCCATTTACAATGCCAGCTTCCGGCGCGGGATGAAAGAGACCTTCTGCATGTCAACTATGAAGTGCTACCGCAGCAATGCCTACACCATCACTACAAGCTCTCGAATGGCTAAAAAGAACTATGTGGGGATACTGGAGGTCCCCGTACCACCAAAGTCTGTCACCAAAGACTCGATATACGAGACCTTTAACCGTGAGGCAAAGGAGAAGAAGTTGGCTTGGCCCATCAATACCAATCCACCCAATACATTTGTGTGACAAACGGCTCCGAATAAAAAAAAACTAAGAAACAAATATATCAAAATAAGAACTTAAGCTACCTTTACACTGTCAATTTTTTCTACAGATTAGTTGTGTGTGTTATGTTTAATTTCCCAAAACTTGTCTGTATACTGCCAGTCTGGCAGAAACAAAAAGTGCTATTCATGAAAATTACAATAACATTTTTAAGAAGAACAAATGTATTGATCACCTTTGTCTTAAGTTTCAGTGTTTTGAACTGGTGTAGGTCAAGCCCAGGTTTTCTGGGACCCAAGAACTAATGTCACAACAAGGTGTCAGGTGATATCGTGACTGACCGTTGGCCTCTACGATGCTTCACCTCTGTGCCCCAGAGCAAAACAAAGACGCTGTAGCCCAACTTGTGCCAAAACAATCAAAATGACCCTCCACTGGGCTATGACTCCTACATTGAGGTTGAGGACTACCTATGCCTTGTGTATATTCACTGTGCTGCCGGTACTGAGCTGTGATTGGTCAACCGTCATGTGACACAGAAAGTGTATTTCTTATAATGTGCTGTGACATACCATCTGTGAAGGATTCCATTTTTTCCATTACTGTGGTCAGTCTCCCTGTTTTGTAATGTAATAAATAAAAGACATTGTGTATCCATGTGTCACACCCGGCTCCGTCCAACCCTCATGTGTGCCACGCCCCCCTCGTTAACCCGTATTCTTCCCTGACGGATCTCACCTGTTGCTAGTTTTCCTCAGCGTGTTTAGTGTATTTAGTCCTTGTCATAGTCAGTGATCCCTAGGTTAGTCATTGTATTGTCCGTTGATGTCCACGCTTGTCCCTCCTTGGCTTATTAAAACCCCCGTTCACCTGACTTCCTGGCTGCTCTCGTCTGCTTCCCTGCTCGCCTCCAAGCCGAACGTGGCACCATGTTAATGCTGCAGGCTAACTTATAATAAATTTAAAATACCAGAAATGTGTAGAGTGTAAAGCTACACTATACTTTAATCACATCCCATTCTTAATACATAGGCTTTAATATGGAGTTGGCCCACCCTTAGCAGCTATAACAGCTTCAACTCTTCTGGGAAGGCTGTCCACAAGGTTTAGTAGTGTGTTTATGGGAATTTTTGACCATTCTTCCAGGAGAGTATTTGCTGGGTCAGGCACTGATGTTGGATGAGAAGGCCTGCTCAGAGTCTCCACTCTAATTCATCGCAAAGGTGTTCTGTTGGGTTGAGGTCAGGCTCTGTGCAGGCCAGTTAAGTTCCTCCACACCAGACTTGCTCATCCATGTCCTTATAGACCTCACTTTGTGCACTGGTGTGCAGTCATGTTGGAACAGGAAGGGGCCATCGCCAAACTGTTCCCACACAGGTGGCAGCCCAAAATGGCTTCGAATGCTGCAGCATTAAGAGTTCCTTTCACTTGACCTAAGGGATCAAACCCCACCTCGGACAAACAACCCCACACCATAATCCCCCCTCCAGCAAACTTTACACTTGGCACAATGCAGTCAGGCAGGTACCGTTCTCCTGGCATCCGCCAAACCCAGACTCATCCATCGGATTGCCAGACAGAGAAGCGTGATTCATTGCTCCAGTGAGCATGTCTCCACTGCTCTAGAGTCCAGTGGCGGGGTGCTTTACTACACTGCATCCAACACTTTGCATAACACTTGGTGATCTAAGGCTTGGATGCAGCTGCTCAGCCATGGAAACCCATTCCATGAAGTTCTCCACGCACTGTTCTTGAGCTAATCTGAAGGCCACATGAAGTTTGGAGGTCTGTAGCTATTGACCATGCAGACAGTTGACGACTTCTGCACACTGTGCGCCTCAAGAGTGTGAATGGCCAGACTCATTGAAACTTACAGGACTTCCACAAGTGCAAAACTGCTATCTAAATACAAAAGTGGTGCGCAGAATAATAATGATTCTGAAACTGATACTTCATTGATCCCTGAGGGGCATGAAGCAGGGACTTTCTGATCATAGGCACAGAAACTTAGCCCACTGAGCCATACAGTCTATGCTTGAAGCAGTTCTATAGGTAAAAATGGGTCTCATCCAGTATTAGCTAGGAGTCCCTAATAAAGTGGGTCATCCATGATACTAGCTAAGTGTCCCCAGTAAAGCCGGTCCTACCCATTTCTACCTAGGTGTACCTATTAAAGTGGGTCCTCCCCGGTACTACCTAGGTGTAACTAATAAGGTGGGTCCTCCCCGGTACTACCTAGGTGTAACTAATAAGGTGGGTCCTCCCCGGTACTAGCTAGGTGTAACTAATAAGGTGGGTCCTCCCCGGTACTAGCAAGGTGTAACTAATAAGGTGGGTCCTCCCCGGTACTAGCTAGGTGTAACTAATAAGGTGGGTCCTCCCCGGTACTACCTAGGTGTAACTAATAAGGTGGGTCCTCCCCGGTACTAGCAAGGTGTAACTAATAAAGTGGGTCCTCCCCGGTACTAGCTAGGTGTACCTAATACGAGTTGGTTCTTCCTGGTACTAGTCATGTGTACGTAATAATTTGGCCACTGAGTGCGGTCAGTTCCATCCAGTATGACACTGGCCAGCTATTCAAGGTCTTAAGAAATGCAATACGCCAACAAATTCAGGTTGATATGAGTTAGCCAACTGAATACAAATCAATAATTGCACATTTTAAGTTACTTAACATTTTGCTCTAAACAAGAAAATTGTGACCTCTTTAACCTAACCACCCCCCCCCCCCCCTTGATTCCCGGTGTGATGGATGGTGTATTTGATCCAAAACATAAGGATTTATATAATAATATGGCATAAACAAATAAAGTACAGGGATTTTTAAGTATGTGCAGTGTCTGCAATGACTTTTCATATGGCGTTTTGTTATGGACAGGATGCTGTCGACATCCCATTTAAACCGTCATAAGACTGGTGTTGGATGAAAGCAGTACATAGAAAGTATCTTTGTATGAATCTTATAATCAAAGTCGCAGATATAAAAGAAAAAAACATATTTCTACTGATCAGTTAGGTAAAGATAAAAAAACTTTCTAGACAAATCATCATGTTTCAAACAACTTCAGTTTAAGTTTAGTATCACTCTAATATGCATGACAAATGGAATTGTTCTTTTATGTTGCATAAGTATATTGTATAACCTTCTGTATAGTTTTAAAAATACTTTTTAAAAACATCTTACCAATGTTTCTGCCACATGTCAGTTACATGTCAAGCAGAATCATCTGAAACATCATCCACTATTGTTTTTTTTTCCCATTTCTTTGGGCTCCAGGTCATGTGCTCCTAACAGATTATGCATCTTTATGTTTTAACCAAATGGTTTGGAGATAGATTCATGTCTGAAGTAATTGTATGTAAAAATGAATTGCAAATCCAAAATAATATTCCTAAATCCGTAACTTGACCTGTAGGCAAAGATTTTGCAAGTACACTTCTACTGTGACATTTACAACAGATTCTCACAATCAGTTTGCACTGCATGTGTCACACTCTAGGTTTCACTCTCATTTTATGAGATTAGTTTAGACAGTTTATTGCCACTAATGTGCAATCGATTCATCGGCGTACGTAGATAAATTTACATCTAAAGTAATCATATGTAAATGTCATGATGACATCGTAATTTTATGAAACTCAAATTCATAGATTTCCTGATTTGGACTGGAATTGATCAATGCATTCCGGAATGGCCCCAACCCTGGTGCCCACACCCACCCATCATCTCCTCTTTATCCTACCCAACCACCCGAAAAATACCCCTCCCAAAAATAAGGATTTGGGAAAATATAAGGCATTTATTATATTTAATCATTTCTGCAGTTCTGCATGCAAGTTTGCAAGCAACTGAATCTCTTTGCGACTGAGAGATTGTCGAGCCACAGTCCTGGATCCTGTCAAATAATCTTCTGTATTCTTCTCTCTTAGGCTCTTTCTCTGCATTTGTAACTTGTTTCCTGATAGAATCTTCACAGCAGCCACCTGCCCTCTTGGAACTTTCACTCTATGAACAACTTCTTGTAATGGTGAGTTTAGTTTTGGTTTACTTTTGGATTCAGAATTAGCAAAAACCACTGATTGCATACATTACTTACACAATATATTTGTGCACATAAGATAAGCAGAACTCATCATGTTACTTAGTTCTATAACAACAAAGCACTAAATTTCGAAAACAAAATCCAGTTATTTTTGAGGATTTTGGAGGGCCCCCCATCCAGGCAGTGCACTGGTTGTTCAGCTCCACCATGACCCGCAGTCAGATGCCCCTGACCCCCCCCACCCCATGCCCATGTTGATGAAAATTATTGATTGAGCAATTGAAGTGCAGTGTGGCGCTGATTAAAATGCCTCCTTCTTTCCCCATGACTTTATCCTCTGAAAGCTTTGCTTCCATCTTTTGCTGGAAACTCAGGACCTCTACAGACAGCGCTGTAGGAGGAAGACACAGCGGATCCTCTCTGATCCCAGTCATCCAGAACTTCTACAGACAGCATTATAGGAGGAAGACACAGCGGATCCTCTCTGATCCCAGCCACTCAGGACCTCCACAGACAGTATTATAGGAGGAAGACACAGCGGATCCTCTCTGATCCCAGCCACTCAGGACCTCTACAGACAGCATTATAGGAGGAAGACACAGCGGATCCTCTCTGATCCCAGCCACTCAGGACCTCTACAGACAGCATTATAGGAGGAAGACACAGCGGATCCTCTCTGATCCCAGCCACTCAGGACCTCTACAGACAGCATTATAGGAGGAAGACACAGCGGATCCCAGCCACTCAGGACCTCTACAGACAGCATTATAGGAGGAAGACACAGCGGATCCCAGCCACTCAGGACCTCTACAGACAGCATTATAGGACGAAGACACAGCGGATCCCAGCCACTCAGGACCTCTACAGACAGCATTATAGGAGGAAGACACAGCGGATCCCAGCCACTCAGGACCTCTACAGACAGCATTATAGGAGGAAGACACAGCGGATCCCAGCCACTCAGGACCTCTACAGACAGCATTATAGGAGGAAGACACAGCGGATCCTGTCTGATCCCAGCCACTCGGGACCTCTACAGACAGCATTATAGGAGGAAGACACAGCGGATCCTCTCTGATCCCAGCCACTCGGGACCTCTACAGACAGCATTATAGGAGGAAGACACAGCGGATCCTCTCTGATCCCAGCCACTCGGGACCTCTACAGACAGCATTATAGGAGGAAGACACAGCGGATCCTCTCGGATCCCAGCCACTCGGGACCTCTACAGACAGCATTATAGGAGGAAGACACAGCGGATCCTCTCTGATCCCAGCCACTCGGGACCTCTACAGACAGCATTATAGGAGGAAGACACAGCGGATCCTCTCGGATCCCAGCCACTCGGGACCTCTACAGACAGCATTATAGGAGGAAGACACAGCGGATCCTCTCGGATCCCAGCCACTCGGGACCTCTACAGACAGCATTATAGGAGGAAGACACAGCGGATCCCAGCCACGGATTCTTCACACCCCTGCCATCAGGCAGGCAGTACAGGAACACCCAGACCCACACCAGCAGGTTCAGGGACAGTTTCTACCCGCAAGCCATCAGACAACTGAACTGCTGAAATACTAAACACCTTGAACATCCTTATCTGACCATACTTTAACTTTAAAAATACCTTTTGTACACATGTAGGAGAGTGTATATACAGATACATGTACACACTACACTCTTCTGTACTACAGCCTTTGATAAGTACCTGCACATGCTAAACACTGTGTACTAAGCACCTCATTATCTTACTATTTTATTCTACTAATTACTAGTTGTACCATTATGCTACTTTATTTTATTCTACTTAAGTGTTATTATTATTATTTTTTTACTGTTAAGTAATATTTTAGTTTGCAAACATTGAGGGGGCTCAATTCAAGGAATGTCATTACAGGTAATGATGCTGCATCGTTATCTTACATGACAATAAACTTAAAAGTTATACAAGATTGCCTTAAATGATGACATTTTTAATAATCTTACTCTCCATGACACACGCAGACACACAAGCTTGGCAGTGAGCCTTGAAAATCATAACATTAATAAAATAATCATTCTTCAGTATCATGTCCAACATGTCCATACACAGGATCAAGTATATATACTTACTCAAGGGTACATCCACTGTACACATATTGTGAATTTTCCCATAATACAGTAGCATTGTGTGCATTAGTGAGGCCTGACTATAGTGTCAATAAATAGCATGGAACTAATCAAGTGCCCACAGGGTGGTTAAAGCTGCATTCGGCCTTTGCTGTCCTAATACTGATAACAGATCCCCTTCCTGTCATGATGCCTAAAATCAGGCACGTCCGCCATCGGCATGTCGACTGCTTGGTCAGCTCGCTCCTCCATTCCTCATGAACTTTCACCTCCTGACCGGGCAGCTATCCCAGCCCCCGCTGCCACCTCCCACCTGATTCTCACTAGGACTCCCTCTATGTGTTGGTGCTCGGGTGGCTTTTGGCGATTTTAGGGGCCCTGGCTGCACTCGGAGGCCCTTTCTGATCGTCCCCAGTCAATAAAGCCTTGATTTCCGACGGGATCTTCCCCTGGTCCATCGCAGAGCACCACTGCTTGTACTGAGGAGAAAACAAAAAAAATACAACTACTATCAATCAGTAAAATTACTATCCATCCATCATATATAACCATTTCCTCAATTGAGGGTAGCTGTAATTATTGTTCTGCTTGCATAAACCAGAGGTTCCCAATGTTTAAAAAACATAAAATCATTACAGTTATCACAAACACAGACACTGTTAATTTGGGTGTTATGGTCTAAAAAGTTTGGGAAGTCATGTCCAAAACCAGGGGTATCCAATCTTATCCGCAAAGGGCCGGTGTGTATGCAGGTTTTCGCTGCAACTCCCTAATTAGGGCACTAATTAGAGGAATGTTTGACTGAAGAGTCCTCACACCTGGGTTTGAACAACTGACCTACAGGTTATCCCAAAAACCTGCATACACACCGGCCCTTTGCAGATAAGATTGGCCACCCCTGTCCTAAACCTTTAAATGGATGTATCCCTCAATATGTTTTGTATTCTACAGTGTATCACTTACTATACAGTTACATTCTGTATAATCAGTGCCAGTCAGAGACAGCATAGCGCAGTAGAAAGGCTTAACCGCTATTTCATCCTACCCGGCAAAAACTACTTCCAAGCACTACAGTGCATGCATAAATCGACATTACATCACACGTCTACAGTGCTTAAAATTTTTGCTACCCTTTCGTGTTAAATCTAGGGGCCTGTTTCAGAAAGCAGGATTTCTTGCTTAGCTGGATAACTTGTCAGTTTAAGGTAGTCTGGACTAAATGGACGAATATAATTTCCAGTTAAACTGGGGTACCTTAAATTCGACAAGTTATCTGGCTAAACAAGAAATGCTGATTTCCCGGACACAGGTTTGGTATTAACACAAGTAGGGACCAAATTTGGCTACGGACTGGTACGTCGAGCTCCCTCAGAATACGGCGCCCTAGGCAGCCGCCTATGCGCCCTATAGGATTGACCGGCCCAGTGTATTAGGTTATACACAGCAGTATACAAAAATGTTTTATCCTAATTTAAAACCTATAATGAGAGTTTTAGACCGCTATGTTTCAGCGAAGGTGGATGGTAAGGTATACTCCGGGTTACTCCCGGCTTGTGAGTACCATGCCCAGCTCCTCCCGCAGGGCGCAGATGGCCCTTTCCTTACTGGACACCAGATCTTCCAGGTACTGGTAGCGCAGCTTCTTGCGCGCCCTGCACTCCCTGGCGCTCTGCCGGCTGCGCTCCAGCTTCGCCTTCAGGTCGATCTTCGCAGGTTTGCGCCCCCGCTTGCCAGGCTTCTTCGCCTTTCCGCCCCCTATCTGAAGGAGAAGCGACTTCTCAAACTTGCGTGCAAGTTTTACATTCAGCATTTGCCTTGATTTCTATTCAACTCTCACAACCATTAACAAAACGCAATAAGTATTTTAATTGATATATTTAATTGGTTATGTAAGAAAAGTAAAATATCTTAAAAACAAAAATACGACAAATCTCACTTTCCATGTTTTTCAATTTGATTTGAAACAAACACTTTTTCTATTTTCTAATTCTATTTTGAGGAGCAATACATAGCTCATATCCGATAATTCAACGCAATCTAATATATTTCGGCAAACTTTTTTAATGTACCTTAATTTTACGTTATTTTTAGTATATATTTAGTTACAACTTAACTAATGTGCCTAATGTAACAAACTTTGAATCTTAGTGTTAAAAAAACAACATGTACTAAGAGATTTGCTACAATAATTAACGTACATAGCCTATAGAAAAAGTAGGTAGGGCTATGGTAAATCTTACAAAAATACGATTACTCATAATAAAACGGTAAAATGGGTAGTTATAATCCTAGTTTGTATTAAACAAGCATATAACTAGCTGTAAAGTATTATATTTACTTTAAACATTATAGCACTACATGCAGTAGCGCAACATTTTGAAATATCCGTGTCGACTTCACATCTTTATAAATTGCAGAATGTATTTATCCACCAGAATGGTTATTTGTATCTTACCTTGCCGTCATCCATTTTGCGCAGATTTAGGGCAGATGACGGTTCGGTGAAGCAGCTGATCGGACCGGCAGACGCATGCAGACCCCGCACTCCTGCTCCGCGACCCCGCGCAGCCCCGTCCGCTTTTATCGGCACCCCTCTCTGCTTCCTGGTACTGGGACTCGTCTGGTTTCTGGGAAGTGGCGTTTCCCCCATCAATCGTCGCTTTATAACGTAATATTCCCTATTTGCGGATATATCAAACGACACACCCAGAAACACAGTGTTTAGTATAACTAGATCAGTAAAGTTCTTCGTTGCAATCTGGCGGGTGAGGGGCGGCAAATGACGACCTCAAATCAAAGGGTATAACGCGGAATGGCGAAGATAAACTTTTCGACGTCGCTCGGGACGGGGCTCACGGTTTTGAAAAACTTTTATTTTATATTAGTGGGCTATTTCAAAGACGCGAGTTGTTGTTTGTTAATGTTTTTTTTGCTTAATTCAAGTAGTCTAAAACATGCAACCAAAAATGAAAACAGATGTTAGCGGTTACAGACAGAATTCCTTTTTATTATTGAAAATAATTGTAGCTGATAAGCAATAGACACCAGAAAGCCCTGCTTATGTTTCAAAAGTGTAAAGATATTTTCAGTTAGATTATAAAATTACTGTGGTTTAATTCCAGGTTTCTGTTCTTTATACTCTAGCAATCTCTAGCGCGTCATATTTGCGCGAACAATGATCTAGATTTATTCATCAGTTCATCTAAAGCTGTAAAGTATAACTGATAGATACTGCAAAAAAATAACCGTGGGCATCACTTGTTTTAATAACACGTATCCCCCGTTTGAAAACAGGAGGAATTACTATTTTGGAACATTACTGCATATTTTCTTACACCAGCACATTCCGTGAATTTCAAAATCCTTCGGCAAAACAAATCCTCAATCGTGTATAAAACGCCAGTGCTTACTTGGTAGTCAGAAAGTTTCAGGGCTAATACGGGGTTTCATCACCCCCTACCCCCCAAGTTGGGGGATTCACCCACCCAGCCTTTTTCCAAATGCCTTCCTTCTGCAGCTGAGCTCTCCACAGTGACTCAAACAGCTGAGTCACTCTACGGGGGCGGTGGGGGGGGGGGGGGATAATGCAGGCCGAGAGGGAGCGATATTAACGCAACCGGGAAACAAATTATGATCTTGAGGAGCTGCGTAGTATGAGGGCGTTTTTGTTGCAAGTCATTCATGATTGAGTGTATCTCTGAGTGAGCGCTGGATCAAGGTATCACAGGGAGCTGGTCACAATCTACAGGTTTATTGGTACATTTTTTTCCTGTTCAGAGACTGGTGGGTTTTAAGTATGAATGGCATCTACACAACTAATATCGAGTCAGACTGGTGACCAAAACAAGTGAAAGTCTGATGCTTCGGTGGCAGGAAATGTTGCCCTTCACTATGTTTGGAATGGTGTTAGAAGTATGATCTAGGTCAGTGGTGGTAAGGAAATTGAGGGATATGTACAAATACATAAAAAGGGAATATTGGAACAAATCAATACAAAAGCTATAGGAAACCTGACTCATTCATCAATCATTCATTATACACTCACCTAAAGGATTATTAGGAACACCATACTAATACGGTGTTTGACCCCCTTTCGCCTTCAGAACTGCCTTAATTCTACGTGGCATTGATTCAACAAGGTGCTGAAAGCATTCTTTAGAAATGTTGGCCCATATTGATAGGATAGCATCTTGCAGTTGGAGATTTGTGGGATGCACATCCAGGGCACGAAGCTCCCGTTCCACCACATCCCAAAGATGCTCTATTGGGTTGAGATCTGGTGACTGTGGGGGCCATTTTAGTACAGTGAACTCATTGTCATGTTCAAGAAACCAATTTGAAATGATTCGAGCTTTGTGACATGGTGCATTATCCTGCTGGAAGTAGCCATCAGAGGATGGGTACATGGTGGTCATAAAGGGATGGACATGGTCAGAAACAATGCTCAGGTAGGCCGTGGCATTTAAACGATGCCCAATTGGCACTAAAGTGTGCCAAGAAAACATCCCCCACACCATTACACCACCACCACCAGCCGGCACAGTGGTAACAAGGCATGATGGATCCATGTTCTCATTCTGTTTACACCAAATTCTGACTCTACCATTTGAATGTCTCAACAGAAATCGAGACTCATCAGACCAGGCAACATTTTTCCAGTCTTCAACTGTCCAATTTTGGTGAGCTCGTGCAAATTGTAGCCTCTTTTTCCTATTTGTAGTGGAGATGAGTGGTACCCGGTGGGGTCTTCTGCTGTTGTAGCCCATCCGCCTCAAGGTTGTGCGTGTTGTGGCTTCACAAATGCTTTGCTGCATACCTCGGTTGTAACGAGTGGTTATTTCAGTCAAAGTTGCTCTTCTATCAGCTTGAATCAGTCGGCCCATTCTCCTCTGACCTCTAGCATCAACAAGGCATTTTCGCCCACAGGACTGCCGCATAATGGATGTTTTTCCCTTTGCACACCATTCTTTGTAAACCCTAGAAATGGTTGTGCGTGAAAATCCCAGTAACTGAGCAGATTGTGAAATACTCAGACCGGCCCGTCTGGCACCAACAACCATGCCACGCTCAAAATTGCTTAAATCACCTTTCTTTCCCATTCTGACATTCAGTTTGGAGTTCAGGAGATTGTCTTGACCAGGACCACACCCCTAAATGCATTGAAGCAACTGCCATGTGATTGGTTGTTTAGATAATTGCATTAATGAGAAATTGAACAGGTGTTCCTAATAATCCTTTAGGTGAGTGTATTAATATCAGGTAGAACAGAAAACCTGCACTTCAGGTACTACTCTGCTGTTCATGAGTAAAACTTTAAACTCTATCAATGGCTAAGCTGTGAAACTAAAAAAAAACAGTGTGCTATGGAATAATAACAAAAATATCACTTGCAAATAAATCAACAAATAAGACATAAGGCTAGGAATCAATGGGAAAACAATGGAGACTTGAACCACAAATTATATGCACATATGCAGTACAATTTGTTTCTTGTAGGGCTACTTGGCCAAGTTTGGACCAATTATGTTACCACAGAATAATATTTTAAGTCCCTGGATTTCAATGTAGTCATAAAAGCGGCCTATTAACACAGCTACGTACTGGTGTTGAGAACAAGCAGAACCAAAGAGCTGCGGTTTTATAGCTAGGAATCAGCTACGTTCCACAGTATTAAAGAAGTTATTTAAAACATTTAAACTGGTCTGTGGACGGACCCCCAGTGGTCGAGGTACCCGCCTCCACTCACTCGTCAGATGGCCAGCTGCTGACTGAGGAACAGCGGCGACTGACAATGAATAGCAGGATATGTAGGCAGATGCCGTCTTCTGCGTGGGCATTTCGAAATTCCCGTGGAAAGAATGAGAATTTTTCGGGCATGAAGTCATAAAGCAGCCCGGACAGGGACCACGATACCCCTGAAAGTAACGTGGTACAGTAAGGAGCCTGAGTGCATCTATACCTTACTGGTGTAGACACTCATTTAGAAGGTACAAGGAGCAAAACCCAGTAACCATTACATACAGATGTATGTGTCTGATGTTCCACCCTTAAGTTCTACTGAATTCTGTTTTTATAATGCCTTTAAACATTTTTAGTGTGTCAGCTTGGAGAAGGACTTTCTTTGTTTAAAAAAAAAAAAAAAAGTTTGTGAATCTGTTTCCATATCTTTTGTTTTGGTATGTTACATACTTTTTCCACCATCAAACAGAGGGGGAAATGGTTACTGGATGTAAAAGACAGGAAGTTGAAATGGAGATTTCAGCACGTTTATAGGCTGCTGTGTTTATGCTTCTGAATGGCACCGAGCAGGAAGGCTGACGGCAATGTCCCACGAAGCAAAGCGACCCCCCCCCCCCCCGTGTGTAGGCTTCTGAGAAATGTGCCCAAGTTGGTGAAAACAATACATTCATTAATATATTTAATTACATTTCTTAAGAAACAAATCTCAGTAAGGCCTACTGAACCCTAACCTGATTCAGAATACAATTTTCACATGTCCTTGTTCTGAGATTTCAGTACACATACTGAACATTTTTTCTCCTGATGCCAAATGTGTAGAGCTGACTTTGAAAGAGCAGATCTCAGATTAAAGTACCCTGCATATTACCAAGCACACAGTGCAGCTGCAGGAAGACATTACGCACATGTTGTCTGTCCCAAGCTTCAAGCACAAACGCATCGGAGAGCTGATAAACGACACATCTGGGGCCTCTATCACAAAGCTGGATGTCTAACACAGCCAGATAACTTGCTGGATTTAAGGTAGTCTGGACTAAACGTAAGTGGATGAAGATAAAGTCAATTTAAACTGGGACACCTTAAATCTGACAGGCCAGGCAAGAAACCCTGCTTCATAATACAGCCCGGTGAAATATCGTAAATAACACAACATATAAGCACTTTGTTTTTTCACGAAAAGCTATACGGTGCTGAATGACAGCTGAGGCTAAGGTGCGGCCTATTCAGATATATTTTTGAAAGCGTACAGGCACTGTCATCCTACAGATGATTTATTAATGAGGGCTGCCAGAAAATTCTCACTGACACTGCAGGATTGATAGTTGCGTGGCTAGGATTGAAAGTCTGAGGCAGAACATCAGACATTCTCCTTAAAGCCGTCAAAATGGAGTGAGCTGAATGTAACATGAAGTGTGCATTATCCCCTTCACACTGATCAGCCATAACATTAAACCCACTGGCAGATGATGTGAACAACATTGATTATCTCATTATAATGGCATCTGTCAAGGGTGCCATTATATATTAGGCAAGTGCAACTCACAGGACTTAAAGGATCTGCTGCCAATGTTATGGTGCAAAAATACCACAGGACGCCTTCAGAGGTCTTGTGGAATCTGTGCTTCGATGGTCTTTGCTGTTTTGGTGGCACGAGGGGGTCCTACACAATTTTAGGCAGGTGGTTTTAATGTTGTGGCTGATCGTTGTATGTAAAAATGTTTAAAATTAAACTGAAGGAACAAAAAAATTATATAGCTTCCTGTAACTATCACAGCAATGATTTATGCTATGTATTAGTCTTTGCTAATTACACAGGCTTTAATTACTCATTAAATATTGGTTCCATTTATTAATAATAATAATAATAATAGTAAGACACTTTATTGATTCCCATGAGGAAATTCCCCTTTCTCTTACCCCATCTTGCTCTCCATGACACACACAAGCCTGGCAGTGAAGGGCAGCCACCTGCAGAAGGGCCCAAGGAGCTGGGGGTTAAGGGCCCAGCTCAAGGGCCCACAGACATGTGACTGTTCTGCCAAAGCTGGGCTCGATCCAGCAACCACAGAGTTTATGATTTGTAAAATCATTCAGTGAGGTGGAGTGGACCCCGCTCAACCCATTTCTTCAGCTATTCCAAGCACAAGTAACGGGAAGCTGCAAGTTCCCGGGTCATGCCGACTCCACGTGGCCAAGACAGGAAGCCCATCGAGCCGCATCAAAGGCTCCATCTGGACCAGCGGCTCCACCTCTGTGCTCGCCGGGTCTCTGCAGATTGCGGCAGGACCACCAAACAGAGCAAAAATCCTTCCTGAACACTTTCCTCTGCGAGGCTCTGTTGCCGAGCGCCGGCAGAACAACATCCACATGGTGGGGTCGCTCTGCATCACTGGGGACCTGGCCAAGGTGGGAGACTGGGAGGGGGGATGGTGGGGCCTTCAGCTGGGGGCATGGCAGGGCAGCACAGTGCCGGTGGGGTCCAATCTACCCCCGCATGCCGGTGACACTGCTGCTGTAGATCCAAAGAGCATCCAACCCTCTACTAGGAGCCAGAGGTAACGTCAGCTTACGGATGTGATCAAGAGCTGAAGTGCTTCATAATGCTATTAATGCTTCATTAACGCTTTATTAATGCTTTATTAATGCTTCATTAACGCTTTATTAATGCTTCATTAACGCTTTATTAATGCTTCATTAACGCTTTATTAATGCTTTATTAACTCTTTGCGTTTATACTATTATGATTTAACTATGGCTTTTAACTTCGGCATCCAATGGCATTTTTCATGCCTGGGCGTACAGACACAAGATGCCATCGCTTGTTTCGTGGACGTTCGCAAAACTCTCAACTCTAGCGACTGGCTATAGATGAAACCATGTTGATTCTCTGCTGCATACAATGAGCAGAGTTCTGTAAAGCATGTACACACTGCAATTAGCCACATCCTAAGCTGTATCAAAAGGCGTATGAAATTCTGTGTTGAGAGTGAGTGCCTTTTTCCACATTTAAGGAGTTTATGTTATTGGGATGACATAAATATGTATTACGAAATGCAAATATCTGGCATGAAACAATATCTGGGCCTAAAACAAACACACTTTACATTTCACAATATGTTATAATTAGTTACAAGAAAGATAAACATTTGAATGGTTTAATTTAACATTTTACAGAAAAAAAAGTAAAAAGTGAGACTCAATAATTCTTTTTAAATTATAGATTTGGATGCAAGGTTTTGTGCAATATTACATCACAGTAAACTTTAAAATGTCATGTGTGTTTCCACTCTCCATCTGACGAGTGAAGCACTGAAGCAAGCGAGTATGCATACGGCAGAGTTCAGCGATTTATCGGCTGACCATATTGGCTAACGATCCTGAGCATCCCAGCTTCTATATCCATAAATAGCACCAGTCACTTCCTCTCCTCCCACTCGGCAAGTTTTAAGGAGTATGTGCAGCAGGAAACTAATTCTGAGATTCCCACTGCTCAGGTTTCTTTACATACCTCCACAAGGTGTAGCAGAACCACGGACACCCACAAAGATAACACTTTTCCACAGGTTTTTTTTTTTTTTTTGGGAATCCCTTACAGATGGGCTTACGAAAAAGGGCGGGGCAACAGTTCACATGTGGGTGGAGCTTCAGATGATGTAATGCTGGTGGGAGTGGCTACTTGGTTTCACTCTCGGGTTTCATGCTAAAGGGTTCCAGCCGCTCGCCCTCTGGTAGCAGGTTATTGAGCTTCTCCATGAGAGGCAGCGTCTGGTCGATGCCCATCTGGATGCGTCGCAGGATCATGGACATCTCGTTGACCTTCTGGATCTGCTCTGCGTACTTGGCGTAGCGCTTCTGTCGCTCCTGCATGATGCTGAAGAGCGTCTCCACCGAGAGGTCCATCTGACCCGCCCACAGAGAGACACGCCCATTACTGACGTGACGGTCATAAGCTGTGGCCGATACCTACAGCCAATAACCCGTCATTAATAACAACAATGATGTGTGTGACTAACTCCTTAATTACACTGATGTGCATATGATGACATTTACACCCATTCCAGTGCAAAGGAAGACCTGGAAACTGAGCACCTGAAGGCATCAAACATGAAACTCCAGCTTTTCGATACATATATCTGCTCCTTGCCTCTGGCACTCACTGACGTGTTTATGACCGGTATGTGTAGATCTGGACTATCCTCAAGCATGACACTATATATACAGCTCTGGGAAAAAACATGAGAACACAGCAAAATTTTTAGTTTCATGTCTCAATTTATGGGGCTGTGTCTGTGTTAAACAAACATAACAACTGAAGCCTGGCTCTTCCCTGCTTCTCATTAATGAAGAGCTTCTTCCTTGCTTTATGGGTCTTCAGTCCTGCTTCGAGGAGCCTGATACAAACTGTCCTAGCAGTGCATTTCACACTTGCAGTTAATGTTTCCCATTCTTTTTGAAGGTCACTTGACGTCATCCTCAGATTCATGAGGCACTACTGGATAAGTTGACGGTCGTTTCCACCCTCTTCCTGGCTGGTTTCTGGCTATTGCCAGTGTCTCCCGCTTCACCTTCTTCTTGTGTACGGCTGTCTTAGAAACTTTGAGCCTGTGAGCAACCTGCCTCTCAGCGTAGCCTTCAGCCAGCAGAACCAGGATTAAACCAGGATATCAAAAATATGAAGTGGTTTCTTATTTTCTTTCCAGAGCTGTGTATATCAAGATCAGTAAAGTACATCTACCCCCCCCCACCCCCCACATCCACCCATGCGACTTTCTGTCTGTGTTTCAGATTCACTGTCTAAGAATGTTCAGCTAAGATCTCCATAAAAACCCATCCTGCATTGTTAACAGATTTATTAATATCCTCTGTCATTCACGCATCTTGAGATCAGGCTGTCCTGCCAAACTCCTCTCTCCAAGGACCTATCGGGGGGAGGCAGCCTCATAGACACACTTCACACAGCTTACACAAATGTAATAGTGTGCCAACATAATCACATTAAGCGTGATTAAAATCAACGCTTATTTCATCTCAAGCGTAGCTATCAGCAGTTTTTTCCCTAAAAAATAAATATATCTTGCTCTGTTTTTGTTTAACTGGTACCACTCAGTAGCTGATCTAACCCATAAGTGCCCCCCTTTACCACGCAGTGCCAGCTGGCTAGAGGTGAAGACCAGCACAATCGCCCAGCTGCTTGTTGGCACCTTGGCTCTTTAACACACCCTGTGCTCGGCTCCGCCCACAGCCCCGGGGGTGTCGGCTAAACGACACGTCACTGTGAAATGAGGGTTCAGTCATCGAACCAACCTGCCACAACACCCCTGGGGTGCAGACGCCGCGTTACTTCCACATTAAACCTTGACCACCACTGTAGGATGATCGGCACCATTCCCGCCTCCCTCATTAATCAAACCTGCCTCTTTTCATTTGCGGGCATCCTGACATCACTTAAGAGCAGCTGCAGAGTTTCTGATACCACTGGGTTTCGGGTGCATGTGGATAGGCAGCCACCCTCTACCTCTTTGATGCGCTTGACCAGGGCGTTCTGGTCGAAGCTGACGGCCTCGGCGCACTGGTGCAAGTGCTCCTGATAGCGCAGGCACAGCTGCAGCACCTGCAGGGAGTCCAGCTTCTCCAGGCGGCCACTGCTGGGGGATGTCTGGCCGCTCAGGACACCTGGAAGAGGAGAGGGATGTACAACTACTGGTCACGTGTGCTGCAGCAGCCACAGGCCGTCTCTCGCTCATACACGCGGGAGCACAGCCACAGGCCGTCTCTCGCTCATACACGCGGGAGCACAGGCACAGGCCGTCTCTCGCTCATACACGCGGGAGCACAGGCACAGGCCGTCTCTCGCTCATACACGCGGGACCACAGCCACAGGCCGTCTCTCGCTCAAACACGCGGGACCACAGCCACAGGCCGTCTCTCGCTCATACACGCGGGACCACAGCCACAGGCCGTCTCTCGCTCATACACGCGGGAGCACAGGCCGTCTCTCGCTCATACACGCGGGAGCACAGGCCGTCTCTCGCTCATACACGCGGGAGCACAGGCCGTCTCTCGCTCATACACGCGGGAGCACAGCCACAGGCCGTCTCTCGCTCATACACGCGGGAGCACAGCCACAGGCCGTCTCTCGCTCATACACGCGGGAGCACAGCCACAGGCCGTCTCTCGCTCATACACGCGGGAGCACAGCCACAGGCCGTCTCTCGCTCATACACGCGGGAGCACAGGCACAGGCCATCTCTCGCTCATACACACAGGAGCACAGGCAGTCTCTCGCTCATACACACAGCAGCACAGGCAGTCTTTCACTAATACACGTCTCTCACTCATACACGCGGAAGCACAGGCCGTCTCACTCATACACACGGGAGCACAGGTATAGGCCATCTCTCACTCATACAAGCAGGAGCAAAGTCGCAGGCCACCTCTCAGTCATACACTCGGGAGCACAGTCACATTTGATAGTTGCAGTGTGGCTTAATGAAAACGAAGACTTCTGAAAAGACTGTAAAACCACCCTGATTGGTCCTTACTCATCATGTGGCCCATGCCTGATTGGGTTCCACTAGATACAGGGTGTAACATTGTGTAGGGTGAACAATCAGGCAAACAGATATCAGAGGACAACTATTAACTATATGTTCAGGGCTTGAACAGCATTCGTGCTTTCAGTGGCGCTTTCCCTGTTGCTGACCTGTATGCAACTAAATAGCATCTTTCACAGTGCAACAGAAACTAACTTACCGGTGACTGTGACGATGCATGAATGCCTAATGAAGGCTAACAGCTACATCACATACGTTTTCACTCCTTTGAGTGTGTATGGAAATACTCTCATAAACAATGTGAAAATGCCTGTGTGGGTGCATATCATTTTCCTATGAAAACATAGCAGTGTGGACATTTATGCATATGCAATTGAAATTGACAGCTAATTTTTAAGTTTAAGCTGAATAATGAGTCTGTCTTAAGTGGAGAATAATTCTGTGTATTGAAGATATGGTGTTACAAAACATACAGATATCAGTGGACAATTAATGTTCAGGGCCTTGGTTGTGCAATTTCATTTTAATTTCTGCAGTAACAACGCCCTCTTGTGGTTGCAATTTCACATGGAAATGACACGAGTTACAGCTCACGCATCAAAGTACCGCATATTTAGAACTGTATGTATTGATTCAGGTTTTATAAAGGTCAGGCACACAATATCAAAAATAAATGCACATTCAAAATGTAGCAACAGTATTAAGCAATCTTTACAGATTATTTTATAGCTTTTGCTGCTATGCAGAAGAAACTTTCCTTATCTTATAGTACACCAGAGGTGGGCATTTCAGGTCCAGAGAGTACAAACCCAGGCCAAGATTTTGTTTCAACCAACCAGATGAGTATAAAGAGTCACAGTCACAGAGTACGCAACTGGTTGGTTGAAACAAAATCTTGGTCTGGATTTGTACTCTCTGGACCTGAAATCTCCACCTCTGCAGTACACAATCAAATGGCGTCCACTGGGAAAGTAAACAGCAGACTTTACAAGACTTTGTTAAGGAATGTGAAGTTTAAGTATGTATGCACGTGTTTGCTTGTGGGTACCTTTAAGCAGGGGCTGGAACGTGGGAATTTCTTGTAGTTTAATGACATCGGGGTCGTTGTGGATGTTGCGTAATGACTGCGTTCCTTGGGCCACCACCACGATGTCATCCATTTTTGCCCTCTGCTTCGCAGGCGAGGCGACCGCTGACAATTCAGAGAAGTCCGTTACTTACCAGTGTAAACTCTCCCAGCATAAATCGAGCCAGCAACAATTAGTGATCAGACGCTTTGTGCTACCTGTAGGGTTGAAATCGGAGTGTTTGTGCTCCGCATCTCCACTCTGCTCTGCTCCCATTTAGGACGGCGGACTGTAGGCAATCTTCCTAAAACCAGACAAATTACGTATCAATAGAGTATATGAGTACGACACACTAGGGCACAAACTTTCAGAAAATAAGTAATATCGGCTGGTTCACAGCTAAAAATTTAATGGAAACACTCCTGATTTCAGTTACCTTAAGCAACGTCGTAGCTTACAATCATCGCCATATCAATGACATTAAAAAGCATGACTATTTAAACGTTACGAAATAAAGTTGTCTGACAGAGACAGAACTACAGAACCCTACCTCAGAATTTCCTCTTCTCCGACTCTTGACAATGGAATTTTACCGATACACTTGATGCAGTTAATTACCAGCCGCCATCTAGACGAAGCCGACAGCCCTTACTCCACCTTAAATTGCTTTTCAACTATGTTGCACTAGTGGCATTGGCTCTAGAGTTACAACCAAATTCGTTTTTCCTTAGCTGTTAAGCAGCGTCTTCATTAATCCCGTATTGCATGATCAGGGAATACGGTGAACGATACTAACAGCTGGACAAACACTTTACTAACCAAAACACATGCAGCGGAAACGTCAACGGAAGTGTCAACTTCCGGGTTAGAGAACCGGAAGTGCATCACTGAATGGCTACAACAAAAGTGTTTGCGAAAAACGGCGGGGGGAGACTGTATGCGAGCAGCTCTCCGCCAATATATCCACCGTAAATCGGCTTTAAGTTCTATACGAATCCACACTTTTGCACAAAAGAACGCTTTTTGCGTATAGTGCAGGGTGCGCCTTATCTATGCTTGCTAGCCGCCACCTCTACATGGTACTGAGGAGCTCAGTACCATAGATTCAATACCCGGAATCGCTTAGCAGAAGACTGCAATGTGCACTTCTGAGAAACTAACAGCGGGCAGCGTTAATATATAACTGGGATCAGTTGAACGAGAAAGGACATTAGACATTTTAAAATTTTAATGCTGCAAACCTCTTGATTGTACTTCAAACTGATTAATCATGAACAGCATTCATTTATTATAAAAATCAACATTTTATTAGTTACAACAGCTTATAATAGTTATTGAATGGGCTGTACAGATTTTTTTATACATTGATTTACATGTAAAGCAATTAATTTACAAAAAAAGGTAGAGTTAGTGGAAAATGATATAACTAACCAAATGTTGGTCATCTTGAACACACCCTTGCAAAAGCACCATTCAATTCAATGAGATGAGACCAATTTAAGCTGACCAAAGACCTTCTCCCAACATTTATGCTATTATTCGAAATTTGACATCTCCAGCAGCATGGAACCAAAAGTGCTTTTACCAAATCCCCTTGCTTACAGAGTTTGAGGCACAGAAGTACAATTGTATTTTCAGTAAGCTTCCTTCAGAAGGACAAGAAAAAAAAATATTATAGACTGATACCATTTGTCTGGGTACTAGGTGTACCCAACAATAATTGACCACCAAATTTTAGGTACCAGCAGATAAGTGAGATGCAAATAAACACGACCTAATTCGGGTTTGTGTATAATTCCTGTTGCATGTTAGCATTCATAAACTATTTTCCTTTTGGTTACCACATGCTCACACTCCCACAAGTCGACGGCGCTACACTGTAGTTAAATTCATAGAACCGAGGCTCATCTCATCTTAAATTTTGAAATCGAAGCGGCTGTAAGCAAAATGCCAGTGTCAAAATAGCCAACATTCATCTTTTTTTATGAAATACATAGATTAAAAACACCTACATAATACACAGTAATATGAACACCGTAGCATAAACGCAAGGAGCTCATTTGGGGGAAAAAAATCTTGAAAAATACTAGCAAACAAAACCGTATAACACGCCATACCAACAAGAAGCAGATGTACCGTAAAGTGCAACAAGCATGAGATAGTAACGCTGGTTTAGCGCTGTGGCATGTGGGGTTACGCTGAAGCCCTTGTAGCAGACAAAGGAATGTCCGGAATAATGTCGATCATCTGGAGATCTGCTGAGCAGGACCGACCCTGTGAGACGTGGTCTCTCTCATAATCACATGGAGCCAATACATTTATGATATGCCCCAAAAATAGTTCAAAGGACTAACTTATACAGGGGTCTAATTCAAACAACCAGAAGGACTTATTAAATCAAAATGGGGAAAGCACTCATTTACTTACGCATGTAAAAATTTTGGGTGGGGAGGATTTAATAAAATACAATTTCAGTAACATGCTTAAGATGTGACATTTCTAAATTTGGAAAAGGTGGTTCAATGTACCGATTAAACTCTGTCAAAATCAGATAAAATCTAGGTGAAATGTTATGGCGAGGCACATCTGCAAAAAAAACAAAGTTTACCAAGGGTAGCTCAGATTGTCTAGAACGTTATGCTGGTAAAGACAGATCCTTAGGCAAAAAGCTATGGAATAAACATTTGAATGATTCACTGAACTGTCACTTGCCTGCAAGAAAATGAGATGACTGCGATGCACCGTTTCCCAGTAAAGCCCTTTGCGACTATATAGCAGACAGAACTTGTGTCCAAATGCCTCCATATAACAAGCAGTATTTTGAAACGTACTTTTCAGGACAAAAAACTACCGACCAGAAACATTAAGAACATAAGCCACAGAATCCAGCACTCCTGTTCGTCAGTATTACGCACAGATAGTCGCCAATAAGCAGGTCGCCAAATCCATGGTGCATGCATTCAATTGTCAGTTTGAAATAAATCACACAGGAGAAAAAAAGTAAAGTTTTTGGAAAATGTGACTATGGAAAGCTAACAGGAAAGTTCGGTTGCTGTAAACAAAGACAGCGCTACATGAAGCGAAAGCATGTGGACTGCCCATCTCTAGTACTCAAATTGGACAAAGACTATTCCCTGAAAGAGACCTGTGAACGCTGAAATGCAGGAATTAAATGGAATGAATGCATGTCAAAGGCTACATTCCCATTTTTTGGCAACCCCAACCAAGCTTACAGATTTAGATACGAGACACATTTTTGGGGGGCAGAGGGTGATCGGTCATAAACACGTCTTTGTAAAAATTATTTGGCTCTCGAGTCAAACTGAAAGTAAATGATCAAATGAATGATGTACAAAAATATTGCTCAAGGAGGTGAGTTATTTCGCAAGGTAAAAACAGGTACCTGGATAAATATGTCAGTCTCAGATTGTCTCCATACATTTGCAATAGAAAAATAAAACGAGGTTTCGTAGACTGTAAGAATGTACAAGGAGAAGTACCGCAAGGATAAAATGGGATAGATTTACAGAAAACTAACCATACATTTCTTATAGCTTATAAATATATCTACACGTTGTACAAAAATATCGAAAACATTTTGTGGGCACTGGATTTAAAGTTAAGACAAATTTTTTCCGTAAAACTCGTCAGGCACGAAAACTTGTCCTTGTTCGGGCAACAAAAAAAAAATTCTGCGCTGGGAGAGTGGAGGAAAAACGCAGGGGCTGTAAGAGACCGGCTATTTCAAACAGACCAGTTCACAGCAGCTCTATGGCATATACAAACGGTGGAGGCGAAGAAACACACAAAAATAAAATTGCTTCGTAATGTGTGGAGTTCATCTTTGATCTCCGGATCGGCCGCGGGGTCGGTGATGTCCTGCGGGAGGCGTTCCCTCTTGGAGCGGCTGCGGGAGGGAGCAGCCGCCGTCATACGTACCACCTTGTTCCACGAGCCCAGGTGTCCCGACACTCGACACCAAATCGCAAATACGGGCAAAGTTCTCCCAGACAACGAGGGTTTCAGTTGTAAGACATCGGTGTAAAGAGGCCTCGAGGGAGCGGGTCCGGGAGCGCGCCCGAGCGGCGGCGCGGTGGGGAGCCAGCGGACCTTATTGCTTCTGCGGCTCACCTTCTCCCGCAAAGCTCACCGGAGCAGCTCGCGGAATCTCCTCTTAGTATTCCAGTCGGAGGAATCAAGCCTTGCAGAACATATCACTTAAAAATAATTCCAAAGCAAAGAGAGGTATAATGCTTAAGTCCTTGTCTTTTTTTTCCTTCCTGCGTCTGTATCGTCGTGCAAAAAGCAGCAGCAACGGACGATTTCGGCGCTCGCCCACGATGGGGCTGCTGGCTGGCTGGCTGGCTGGCTACGCGGTCGGGCTACAAAAACACCCGATCGGACCCCCACACACCCCACCCCAACCCAAAAAAATATTTGGCATCAGTTGAGTATCACCATATCCCTTTCCGAATGCTTTATTTCCTCTAGTTTAATGGGAAGGTGGCGTTTTATCTCCCGGTTTAAGGCAATTCATTTAATTTATGGTGATTTAATAAAAACTTTAAAATGTACAGATTTCTCTTTTCAATACAAACTTCAATGGCACAACCAGTAGTTGGTGTATAGAAAATATATAAATATTTCTCTTTACTGTACAAAGTTTTCCAGCTCCACTGTACCCCAAGCCCCTTATACCCAGGACACTGTACAAAATTCCCATGCCCTCCCCCCCTTGATCATAAGTCCTTTCAACTCAGTATACACAATTGCTATTTACACAGAGGGCGGGCCCAAGGGAAGTGGGCGGGGCACTGGGTGGAGCTCAAGAGGAGTCCGTGCAGGGGGAAGGAGGTGGGGGGTACAGGTGGTGGGAGTAGCTGCGCTCCGTGTAAGGGGAGGGGGGACAGCTTTCGCAGTTCTCCTCAGCGGACAGGTACTGGCTGCGGGGAGTGGGCGGTGGCGGGAAGGGCTCCGAGTCGTAGTTGAGGTCGCTGGTGTAGCCCTTTGCCACGGGGACGACGCGGCGCCCTGGGGTGTAGTCGCTGTCACACACGTCCGTGCTGCAGGGCGTGGTGGGCGGGGCAAAATGGCGGTAGCTGTAGGGCCTATAGCTGTGGGGACGACACATCGTTAAACGTGGAGGGAAGGCCGGCAAGCCACGCCCCAAGAGGCCTGGGATTACAGGGCCGTTTGCCTACCCTTCAGAATCACGCGGGACAATAAATCTGACACTGCCACTATTCACAGACACACAAACTGTGTTAGAAGCTCGTAGACCTTTTAAAGTCTGCTTTTCATCTCCTTAGGAGGATGAGAGCCAAGGTCTGGGGGTCTGAGCGCCAGACACTGTAGTGATATGGCAGTACCCAGCTGTGCGAGTCACTTTGCGTTAGCGAAACTAAAAAAAACCCACACGCATACAGACACAAGCAGCAGGAGGAGATCGGCCTTACCTGTACGAGCGGTGGGTAGAGGGGCTGTTTGAGGAGTAGCCAAACTCCATGGTGTAATGGGAGCGTTCTGTGGCGGGTGAGGGTGGGGGGTTCAGGATCTGGGAGGGGGACGAGAGGGGGCAGGATGATTGCGTAATGCTTATGTCAAGATGGAGCTGAACGGTACATCAAACAAATGCTAGATGCTGCCTTTACCTGCTTACTATTTCACATTCTCACAAAATGGTTTTGTTTAAAAGCCCAGTTTCAGACTCAACTCTGTGGTTACATTGTAAACAGCAAAACTTTCTACCCAATGCTTATGAACACAACGAACATTAACGAACAATTCGAAGCATTAAAAGCACGGTTCAAACTCCCAGATGATGCTTCTCAGCAAAGATAAACTAAACATACACTGCTGCTATGTCTGATTTTATCAACAGTACCATGAAACAAAACAAAGAATCCTTTGCTGCGTCTAGCTGGTACTGTGCACATTTGCACCTGTAGGGGGCGACTGTGAGGGGTTTGTGTTGTAGTGTCTCACCGGTGGGAAATAAGTGCCTTTAGTGCTGGAGGAGCTGCTGGATGAGGCCCCTGTGACGTGGGCCCTGTCGTACGGCGGCCCACTGCTGCCACCTCCCATGATGCTTAGCGAGCTCATGGCAGACTTTCCACGGGACATGCCTAGAAAGGGAACACCGGTGAGGAACCATCTGTAGCACCCAGCTAATGGCACTTCTACCCCCTTTCCCGATGATTTGGGATGTGACTGGATGTAATCTCCCTCCACCCCGCCCCACTGACTCGCACTTGGCTCTGGTTCGTCCTTGAACCGCACTGTAAAAGATGAGCAATGGGGCTAAGCAAGTCCTCTGGCTTTTAAAACTGCTGTGGAGAACCAGGCGGGCCATTTTGAGGGGTGGCATAAAAACACAGAACCGCAGATCCCAGGGAAGAATCCCTCAGGGCTTTTTCGGGACGGTACCTGGCAGGGACCCCGAGAGGGAGTTTGGGTGTGGGACGTAACCCAGAGGGACCGAGGAGGGCCCGTGCACCACGAAGTCGTTGGCCATGGTGGCCCCGTCGTCCTTCATGTGCGGGCAGAGAACGCGCTGGCACACGAAGTAGACGGCCCCCACCACGAAGAGCACGAGGATGACGCCGACGATGGAGCCGATGATGTTGATGGGCTGGGGGGGCGGCTCTTCCGTGGGATCTGGGGGTCAAGAGGAGCCCGTATGTTAGGGGAACTGGGGACTTCTGGATGAAGATGAATGCTGGATTGGTCAAAGCAAAGGTTGAAATGATAACCTGCCACCAAAGGGAAGTGTCACAGGGAAGGGGTTCACACATGAACACCCCCCCCCCCCAGTCCTCATACATATGGGACTTACAGCAGCCGAGCTCATCAGAGTTGTCCAGGCAGTCCACGTTGTGGTCACACTTCTTGTGCTTTCCCACACATTGTCCATTGGAGCAGCTGAACTGGTCCAGAGGACAGCGAGCTGGTGGCGGGGGAGGGGGGGGGGGTAGTGGGGGGGAATGTAAATAAACCGAGATGTTAAAAAGGGAATGACTGGCAACCCGCACCCTTAATTGCACGTCACCCTATAGCTGACATATATATATAGATATTCTAAAGATAGATCATCTAAAAAAGTAGAATACTTATGGTTTTAGCTCGCAGTGTTTAAATGGAACAGAACGCGGCTATTTCCATCTTGTTTTTACACGAAGAAAGAAGGAAAGAAGAAAAAGAAAGAGGGCGAAGTGAAGTGAGCGCAAGTCCCTTTGGGCTACAGGGCAGCGGAGTGAGAGAATCTGCCTACCGGCGCAGTCCATCTCGTCGGAGCCGTCCTGGCAGTTGGCCTCACCGTCGCAGCGCAGGGACAGCGCCACACACTGGTGGCTGGTGCACTGGAACTCGGCGGCTGAGCACACGGGGCAGCCGCGCTCGTCGCTCTCATCCTCGCATTCCGAGAAGCCGTCGCAGCGCCACGCCTGCGGGATGCAGCCCACCTCGCCAGAGGCGCAGGAGAACTGCTCCGGGGAGCAGGTGGGGGGCTCTGGGGGGGAAAGGAGCCCCTCGAAAAGTCAGCCCAAGACAAGTCCGCGCATACACACACACGCATACATGCACGCATTGGCGTACCTATCTAAATGAGGACCTTTCATTTATTTCTATGGGAAAAACCCTAATCCCAATCACGACACCCTTAACCACTACCCAGCCCTAACCTTAACCATAAGTAACCAAACAAAATGCAAGACTTTTTCGCATTTTATGTTTCTGATTGCATTCACAGATTTTTATAAAGTTGAGGTTATCCAAATGGGGACCTGAAAAATTTCCCCAAAGGTAAGGAAGTTTGAGGTTTTACCACACTTTGGGGACATTTTGGTCCCCAAATGAGATTAAACACACACAGACACACAATGCTAGCTATACATGCATCCGATATATTTAAAAAGATACTGGATCAAATCCAAATTTACTAAACTAATGAATACTAATTATCTTTAATCCTCAGAATTCTGCTAAGCAATTTTGTGTTATGGCATCCTTCCACTAGGGGGAGAAAAGGTGCACGATTTAGGTGCTGGACTCACCCCCACAGGAGAGCTCGTCTTGTAGCAGGACTAGGTGGATGGGGCAGGAACAGCGCGTGGTGCCGTCGCCCTTGATGATACAGATGTGGGAGCAGCCACCATTGTCCAAGGTGCAGGGGTGTTTACCTGGGAGATGGACCCCGAATTACTGGCACATACCATTTTTTCAGTGCGGGTGAAACTGCCTCCAGCCCTCCAGTCCAAAATAATACAGCAGGACTCACAACAAGACATTAATATTTCAATCGAAAGAAGCCTTGTGGGCACAGAAAAAACAAATAATTAAGAATCCAGATTCTTCTGCCGGCATCCCTGGGGGGGGGAGGCAGTAAATTTGAATTTCTTCAGTATGTCTCCAGCTACATAAAATGGCTAAAACAGTAAATTAATGCCTTGACGGCTAGACATGTCTGCCGAGCAATAAATAACGTAACGGAATGCATCTACTGCTACGTTACGGGTGACAGTTTACCCAGAACGACAATATAACCGGCTCCTTAGGTTACAGTGCAGCGAAACGGGGCAGAGTGAATGAGACGGGAGTGAATAAGGCAGCCACTCACTGTACTCCCTCATGTCGAGCTCGTGCACGGCGTGGATGTCGCTCAGGGCCGAGATGCGGGCCTGGATCTTGGTGCGGCCCTCGCGGGTGGTTTTGTCGACGCGCTCAATCATCTGCTGCTGCCGGTCGATCCAGTAGAGGTGGCTGCCGAAGACGGTCAGGCCCACTGGCTGCAGGATGTTCGAGTCCTCGATCACGACCCGGTTGGCACCTGGACGGTCAACAGCGATTTGGGGGTCAAAAAGGAAAATTCGGAATGTCGTGTAACGCGTTTGCAGGATTCAGACATCTAGATAAAAGCCAAGTTTGCTTTATTACACACTTACCTGTATTTTTGTTAAATGCGGATTATTTACCAGTGTCTAAAAAACCAGTACAGTGGAGCCTGTGGTTCACCAATGGTCCACAAACAAAATTTTGTGGAAAAAAATGCATTGATTCGCGTACAAAAGTTGGTTAACGAACAGATTCCTCGACCAGATTCCTTTTGCATGTCCCAGCATGTCCCAGCATGCCCCACATACGTGTGACAACAGGGAAATGCAACTATTATCATTAACAACAACAACAACAACAACTACAATACAAGGGTTAAGGACTGTTAATAAAGAGCGTGATTTCCCCGACAAGCAAGTCTCCATGTCTCTCTGCTCCCGGATCGGCCCGCCCATCACCACACTATATTGTGTTTTTCTTTATAGTTTTTACTATAAAAACCAGACAATTAAATTATTTGGTAGGCTTGTGAATGAATTAATTGAATTTCAATGCTTTATGGGAAAAATTGCCTTGGTTCGCATACAAATTGGTTCACGACCACTTTTCTGGAACGGATCGTGTTTGTGAACCGCAGGCACCACGGCTTTCACTTTGCCAGGAAGTATCTCTACAGACTGGAAGAGCACAGGTCAGGATCAGGCTGCACGGGGACGATGCGTGGTGTGGTGTAAGTGAATCATTTGATTAAAAATGTGAATTATACACCTATGATATCAATATAACAGATTGCCTACACAATGTTACCCTGGAAATACTTAACAGCCTTGAGGAAATAAGCTGTTGGTGAAAGAATCTTTAATAGCAAACAGGTTTACGCTTCAGATCAATGCCTTTCCAAGATTCCCTGCTCTGCAAGCTCACCAGACAGGTCGCTGCCCTCGATGCGCCGCAGGTCCGAGTCCACCCAGAAGAGCCGGCCCGCCTCGTTATCCACGGCCAGCGCTACGGGCTTGCCCAACCCAGTGAAGAAGAGCACCTCCCTCTCCGTGCCATCCAGCGCCGCACGCTCAATGCGTGGGGAGCGCTCCTGCAAGTTGGTGAAGTACATGTACCTGGGGGGAGGGGGGGGGGGGGTCATCGTGAGTATAGAAAGCAGGCCGGCATCCCATAGTATACACAACAAACATCAGAGTCTGAATGCTTTTGAGACCCTTCTCTGGCCCTTGACCTTGTCTTCCCTGATGAAAATCTGATAATTATCAGGATTATGAAGATCTTGAGACGGAGATGTAGGTTCCCAGAATTAAAGTATGAAAATTTGGAATGAAGCCACACAAGTCTCATAATTTAATGCAGTGAGCAGCTGGAGTTCCAGGGGCTGCAGGATTTTCATGAACCCCCAGTCTAAACTGGGCCTAAACTAAACTGCCCTAAACTGTGTCTAAACTGGGCCTCAAAAATATGAGTCAAAACTAAATGGATCTAAACTGTGGCTAAACCATATGGATCTAAACTGGGCCTAAACTGGATAAATTAAACAGGTGTAAACTCGGCCTGGCACAGTGTTTGCCGCTTCACTCACACCGGAAAAGGGACCGAAGGGACCTAAAAGTTGGCACCCTGATGTCAAACAAGATGGCAGAAATTGAGCAGTTATGCACAGGCTCACCCCCTCTCTGGGTTAACCACGACGGCCCGGGGCTTGTCATGGTCCCCGCGCAGGACCACGCCCACCCGCCGGCCATCAGTGCCGGTGACGTTGATGACATTGGTGACCTCGCTGGTCCAGTAGATGTAGCGGCTGTAGATGTCGATGCTGAGGTCAAAGGGCTGCAGGAGTAGGTTGGGACTCCCAGAGGAGCTGGACACCACGGTCATGCTCTGGAGACACACGGCAGAGGAGTCAAGTGGGGAACAGCACCCTCTAGCGGGAATAGAACCCAAAAACCTGAGGGACTGAACATCCACACTGTGCATTACTACAATCCCACTGTTTCAGTGCTACAAGGATTTATGGAGGCATTCATCCATCCACCCACCAACCCATCCATCCATCCACCCACCAACCCATCCATCCATCCACCCACCAACCCATCCATCCATCCATCCATCCACCCTCCACCCAACCAACCCACCCACCCACCCACCCATCCATCCATCCATCCATCCATCCATCCACCCTCCACCCAACCAACCCACCCACCCACCCACCCATCCCCAGGCAGCACAGGGAATACATGCAAACCCCCAGGGTCATTCATAAATGCCAGGTCAGCTAACAGCATCTAGCATCGCTGTACAATATGAGCGTCCCATAGAACCATGGCACCACCTGGTTGCCGTCCTCCTGAGCACGGCGGATGACATTCTGCTTGCCGTCAATCCAGTAGATGTGCTTGTGCAGCGGGTCGTAGTCGACGGCGCGGACGTTGCGCAGGCTGTGCAGGGGCAGGATGATGTCGGGGCTCTGCTGCTCGTCCATCACCATGCGACTGATGGCCGTCTTCTGGCTGAAGAGCAGGAAGGAGGTGGGGGCTGCGGGGTGGAGGAGGGGCAGGAGGGAGTGGAACACTGTCAGCTCACTAGGGGGCGCTGTGCATTTCATGAGACAAAAATACTTTTGAGTGTTGAGGGTATTTTTTAATTGATGTTCAAAGAGGTAAGCAGGAATGCCTCAGAAGTTCCACAAACTATTGATGGTCAAATGAAGCTTCATGAACCATTCGCTGTATTTTCTGACCCAACGCAAACCTAGTGGGGTCAAAAAAAATACAGCAAATGGTTCAAGAGGCTTCATTTGACAAGCCGACATACATAAACCAGTCATTTTATTCTAAAAGCTAAATCAGAGTGGCTCAGTGGGCAGAAGTGCAGTCTCACACCTCCCAGGCTTGGGGTTGAGATCCTCTCTCAGTTGCATGTTCTTCTTAGGTGGATGGGCCCAAACTACCAGAGTACGAAAGGACAAGAATCCGGGGAAACCGGACATACTAGCATGTGACTCCAGTTTGAAAGCATCGTCACACAGCCAAGCGATGCCTCTCAGCCTGCTACTCTAGGGCGACTTTCAGCCTTGCTAGCAGCTAATGTACCCCAGAAACGGCACCAGTGCGAAACGGGCCTTCTGTGCTTGCGGGGCACAGACTCATCGGGGACCTTGGTGAGGACTAAGTAGTATTTTTACTACGACAAACACAGATGGAAGCAGTTAGGCAGGACCTGGGCCTCTGCCGTCTCACTCTTGCCAAGTTGGCAACAAACGCCCAAACCACACTGGCTTTAAATAAAGGAGGGGAAAAAAAACCTGCTTCAATTTCTCAAACACAGAAAGGGGAAAATTTTTCCAATAACTGAGTCGGAGCCCGGAGCAGCCCGTTCTTTTCCGTACCCCATTTGACTACAACCTTGAGTATCTGACCTTCGGCCCCCCGAGCAGACACGGACTCACCACTGCAGGTCTTGTTGTCGGCGTTGAGGGAGAAGTGGGCGGGGCATCCACAGACAAAGCTGTTATTGGGCACGGCCAAGCACAGGTGGGAACAGTGGCCATTGGTGGAGGCGCAGGCGTTCCAGCCCCCCTGCCGCGACGAGTGGAACACCAAGATGTCCATCACGTAGTCCAGGTGGCCCTGGATGACCGTGCGGTTCTGCCCGCTGGTCTTGTTGGCGCGCTCGATGCTGCGCTGGCTCCAGTCCGTCCAGTAGATGTAGTCCTGGTACTGTGTCAAGCCAAATGGGTGGGGGAGGTCGTCCGCTATGACCTCACGCTCCAGACCTTTATGCACATTGAGGGAGGGGGGGGGGATACCTTTACTTTAGGTGGGGGTGCCCTTCATGAAATACTTTTTTGGGCACATCAAGTGCTGGAGAGTGACTAGCATTGGAATATTTAAAGGTGCATTTCGCTGTAGTATACTACCATACGGCAAGACCGAAAAACAAACAAGGCAGCCTTCATTATGAATTATTAAACTTGAGATTGAGTATTTTGTTCAATTTTCTTTGTTGAAACCGCACTCATTTCGGTAATTTATGAAGTGAGAATTGTCCTCTGGCTCTTCCTGCCAAGAGAACACCACTAGCGGGACATTTGGTGACCGCGGATGCACGATGGCTGCCGTTATGGTCTATCTGACGCACTGGGACAAAGGCGGATACATGGACCCGTAATTTGGGGACGGCTTTCCACGGGCTTGGCCAGTAACCTCTCTCAATCGAGCCGCCCGCAGGATGACCGCAACGGTTCCGTTAGCCGGGGCCGCAGTATCGCAGTAAAGATGGGAAGTATGGGGCTTCACCTAGCATGTTAGAGGACTCGATGAGCGTAGTGTCCAGGTCCGTCCAGTAGAGGCGCCGTGCAGCGTAGTCAATCGTCAGACCGTTGGCGCGGCCCACGTTGGGCACCAGGGTGACACGGCCCGTCCCGTCCATAGCGGCACGGTCGATTTTGGGCTTTCCGCCCCATTCCGTCCAGTACATGAAGCTGCAGGGGAGGGCAGGTGGAAAGAAAAGGGAAAAAAAAAGATATAAACATCAAAATAAACTAAAGTTGTCGCATGCGGCCAAATCGCGGCTGTCAGGCCAAAACCGCGGACATAGAAGTATACGGACACGGGTCCAAGGTACACCCGGCCTCGGTTTGTCCTGGGCTTACCGGTTGCAATTTCAAACCAAAATCAATACCCACTGCATGAAGCAAAAACATCTGAGTTAATTGGTACCTCACAAAAAATTAGATGCTTTGCAGCTACAGTGCAGAAACGCGTCGTAAAACATCAATATAAAAACGTTCGCCTTCAGTTTTCCCTTAAATTTAAAAGGGGAACATTCAGGTCACGCGTTTTAAAATAAATGTGTACTAATAAACAGTGGTCTGTGGCATGACCGCATGAGGACAGACCGACGTGAGTGTGATTCGAGCTTTGAGAGGAGTGTTTCCCAGACAGGCCACATTTTTGCTCCCTCCCAGGTCCCAACACATTTATAGCTGGGTATTCAGTGTCTTTGACTTGAAGGAGCAAGGAGGGAGCAAAAATGTGGCTGCTTGGAGGGAGAAACCCCATTTTAGAAGACTGGAAGTCGACATAGGACAGACTGACCAATCCAAATGTATACCACCCCACACACTCACCCCTCAGCGGGGTCCAGAGCCAAGGCCCGCGGGCTGTCCAAGTCCTTCCACACCAGGACCTGCCGGTGCTGCCCGTCCAGCTTGGCCACCTCGATGCGGTTGGTGCCGGTGTCGGCCCAGTACAGGTTCTTGCCCAGCCAGTCGACAGCCATGCCCTCGGGGTAGTCTAGACCAAACTCAACCACTGGCTCCAGGGCACTGCCATTCATGAAGGCCCTGCTGATGGTCTGGGGGCGATTAGGCAAGGTCTTCATGTCAGAGGCGTCACAGTCAACAGCATTCTCAGCGAGTTCAGAATCATCCCAAACAAGCATATGTATGTTTGCTTTTATGTACAGTGGTTACCCCTGTTCTACGCACACACACACTTTTTTTTTTTTTTTTAAACACAGAATTTAATAAATGCTGAATATCCCGGCACAAAAAGCAGATCTTCCCATGTTATATCTTGATATAAAATCATTAACTGGAAATCTAAACGTAAGAAATGGAGGGGAAGACAAGTCACACTTTGTACAGTATTCTTCATTTCCTTAAGGAAAACACCTGCAAAGTCACATTATAAATATACATCGTGCTGATTCTTCTGAGCGGCTGCAAGTACAGCCATGGAAAAAAGGAAGAGTAAGGAAGAGGAAGAGCCATCTAGGGAGGAGAAAACCCCTCAATTATTGATAGCGGCTAGCTGTGCTCTGTACCTCACGCACTACGCGGAATCCAACATCGCATTTCAAGCTAAAGGAAAGTGGTATAAAAAATGTTCCTATAGATCTCTTCAAATGTACCAAGTCATATTTTTGGACTTAAATATCATATAACGGCATGTGTTCTGGAAAATTCTAAGAGCAGCACCCTGTTGTGGTGAAGACTTGATTTAGGTTTATAATCGTGTGTAATGTTCACTTGCACCTCCCAACGTCAGCCTCGGGAATCTCTGTGTTATATTTCAGATACAAAAATATAGATAATATTGCAGTACTTTTAATGATTTAAGGTTTACTTTGTTAGGATGTGTCCTGCAGTTACAAAAAAACTAAAATTAGGTTTCTCGAAAAATAATAAGTTTCCCAGCTAAAACAGAAACGTCTGTCAGAATCCTGCGAAAAAGCAGCCAAAACAGACCAAAAAAAAAAAAAGAAAAAAAATCTGCCATCAATTATTTCCAAGCTAGAGTCCCCAGAGAGCCCATTACACAGACAGCTGCAGGCACCAGGCCAGCCAGCCAGACCAGCAGAGTGCCCCCCCCCCTTAAACCCCCACCTTCAGCGTGATGTCTGTCCAGTAGATGCGGTTGTCCGTCACGTCGAAGTCCAGGGCAGAGGCCTCCTTGACGCCGGTGAGCGGGATCGCCACGTTGTTGTTGTTGGTCTCCAGGGAGATGCGGCGGATGTCGGTGTGGCGGGAGAAGAGCAGGAAGGCCTCGGGGACGATGCAGGTGCTCATGTCGCCGATGAGCTCCAGGCCGATGGGGCAGGCGCACTGGACCCCCTGTGGCCGGTTCAGACACAGGTGGCTGCAGCCCCCGTTATTCTCTGCGCAGGGGTTGGTGCCTAGACACAAAAACCGACATCGATCGACATCCCAGGCACCGGTTAGCATGCCGGGGGCAGAGGAGCCACCGACGGAGACTCACCGAAGGTGCGGTGCACATAGGTGGCCTTAAGGCCCATGAGGTCGGGCAGCTGGTCGATGATGACCTCACGCTCTGCCGAGCGCTTGTGCACGCGCTCAATGCTGCGCCGCTGCCAGTCAGTCCAGTAGATGAAGTCGCCCAGCAGCGTGAAGCCGAAGATGTGGGGCAGCTTGTCCTCCACCAGGATCCGTCGGGCCGTGCCGTCCATGTTCATCACCTGCCAGGGGAGACAGAGACGATGAAGCCTCTGGCCTGATGCTGCTCCTCGGGGAGCCAGCGCTCATCCAGCGGCCCGCTTCACGTCTGCCGGCACGTCCAGCCACTCGAGAGCGCATTGCAGGACCAGCGGTGGGGGAAGCGCTATGGCAGGTCAAACACATGGCTCTGCAGGCAACTGTTACTCACCCCATCGTGGCAAGGATGACAGATGCCCTGGGGAGCTTCCTGTCACATATTCCACAAGGATTACAGACATTAAGGAAGGGGCCTGCTTCATTTGGCGAACCACTAAGGCTATTAACTGCAAACATACGGGGTCTCCATATCGCACGCGCACACACACGGTCTTTCACGAGAGGTCTCCGTATATCACAGGGATACATTTGAATCACAACAGCAGCATCTCACTGATTGAATTTCAATGGTGTTGCGTGAGCCTAGGATGTGGCCGTGGGGGGAGGGGAGGGGCTAGCAGTCTAGGGGGGGTGGGGGGTGGGCAATGAGAAGCGGGTTAGGGAGAGACACATGCTGCCCAAACGGCCGTCCCTCTGACGTGTGCGAGAGTCTGGGTAGGTATTTGGTCCAGCTGCTTTCAGCAGCCTTATGACATAATCGCGAGGTTTCGGGACAAACTGCACGGGGATTAAGCGTTCATGCGGCAGCAGCCTTCACAGTGGCATGAGACAGCCGACCGTGTTCTGGATCAGAACCACACCACCGAAAAACAGAACTCCATCTCCCCTCGACTGGAGATGCAGCCGACCCGACAGGCTACATACCTGTGAAATGCTCACGGCTCTGGTTCGTTTTCAACGTCCTCAAAACTGCTTTTCATACCAGTTCCATGCTACGAGACCAGCCTCGGATTGGGAGCGGGGGTGCTGCTCTGCGCATCCATACACACATGGGCGCACATGCAAACACTCCATGAGGTTGTGTGTGTGTGTGTGTGTGTGTGTGCGCGCGCAAATATAAAGTTTCCATCCTCGAGCGGGATGGTTTGGGCCAGCGGCCGCAGCACGGTGCCGGTTCCGCATTCTGAGGCTATTCTAAACACTGCTGACCACAGCTGGAGTGCGGCCGGCAATTGGGAACAGATGTGAGCCTCGCCGCAGCGCACCACATCTGGGCACCAGGGAGAGCCAGCGGGCCGGACCGGGCCAGGCCGGGTACCACCCTCCCCTTCTCAGTGTTGGGTGACCTTTAACAAAAAATGGGAGGGGGGGGTTCTGGCCCCCGAGATCAGACCAGATGAAACCCCTCCAGGGTGGGGCTATTAAAGTCTGAGGGGATAAAACTGAAATCTCTGGGTACTGAGAGGGAGGGACACTTCATATCTGTAATCAGTACATATTGAGGACAACCTCTCACAGCAGTTACACTTAAGGTGAACAAAGTTTTCTGGGAACATCCTAACAACAGGCTAAAATAAACAGGCCTGGGGGGGAATCATGCCTCACCCCCAACTCACTCTCACAGTCAACTCAAAGCACCTTTGGGCTCTATCACGATAAATGCACGACAGACAAGGGAAAGTGCCAAAAATCGCTGCGAACTTCACACGCAAGCTGTTGCACCAAAGAACATTTCCTCAAATAAAAATACCTCCAAGATGTAGCCCTATGGTTGCATGGACCTCAGCAGGGACCTTCTGCTGGTCCCTGAAAGGGCACTTGGGCCCCTCAGTTGTGAATGAGTTTTAGCAACACAAACTGTGCATGACCACAGGGAAGCTGTGGCCCCGAAATCTGCAAATCAGCAATTAGAGAATTTAAAAGAGAAAGGCAGATTTTACCCATTACAGCAGAAACCCCTTATCCCCCTAGATTATGTGATGAGTGGTGCTTCACTCCACCAGCTCCATGAGAAACACACACACACACACACACACACACACACACACACACACACACACACACACACACACCTTCAGCATACTGGCTGATGAACATGCCAAAGCAAGTTTCGACAGAACGTGTCGTTGTGGTGGAACAGCAGATAAGGCTGATTAACGATTTGGGGGGGTGGGGGACACGTCATTCTGTGACCCCCGACACAAACCTGAGCCCCTGCACTTAGGAACCAAGCCTAAGGGGCTCGGGGGGGAGGGGCGGGAAAGCATGCCAGCACAATCTGAGAAAACACAGGCGTCTATGCAAAACACAAAGACCCCCACAGATGCCCCTCACCTCGATCCTGTCCGTTTTGGCATCGCCCCAGTAAATCTTGCGCTCCTCGTAGTCCAGCGCCAGCCCGTTGGGCCAGCCCAGGGAGGTGTTGACCATGATCACGCGGTCGGACCCGTCCAGGGCGGCCCGCTCAATCTTCGGGATTTCCCCCCAATCCGTCCAGTACATGTACCTAGTTGATCAAACATCAGAAGGAAACGGACCTAAAAGTCAACACAAGTCGTTAGACAGGTGCTACACAACTTGAACCTTTCTGCTCAAACGCTGCTCCTCTCTGGTGGACATATCTGGCCTTAACCGTGCGATCATGCCTGTTGTTAATACTAAGGTTTCTATCCTCAGGACTGCAGGCTGGCCCATAGCGCCAAGCCTGTGTAAATCATCCCGGATCAGCCACCCAGCAAGGCCTTGGAAGCTCTGTTTGTTTTTCTGAGTCCGCCTCTGACACGCGAGGCCCGAGGGAGCAAGAGATAACAGCCAAGAATAAACAAACAAGGAACACTGGGCCCCACTGCCGCCAGATGTCAGCGAGAGAAGGCGTGGGCTTGCAGGTCTGGGGGAGGAGCCAGACCTGAAGTCATCGCGCATATGGGGAATGTAAGACGGCAGGACAAAATACACAGCTTGTGATGGAAATGTCTAGAATGTTTTATGTTTGTTTATATTTTCAGCAGGTTTGATTGGTATCTTCAACACACAAGCCACCTTCCACAGGCATTTCTGTAACCCTAGTCTGTTTAATAACAGCTAGGATGACGACGGGGGGGGGGGGGGGCTGGCACATACCCCACGACTGGGTCCAGTACGATGGCCCGTGGTTCGTCCAAATCCTCGGAGATGAGGATCTTGCGCATGGTGCCGTTGAGCCGGGTCACTTCGATGCGGTCCGTCCCCGTGTCGGTCCAGTAGAGGTTGCGGGCGACCCAGTCCACTGCGATGCCGTCCGGGTGGCTGATCTGTGAGGTGACCACGAACTGGCTGCCGCTGCCGTCCAGCCGGGAGCGCCGGATGGCGCGCACCTCGTCGTCAGTCCAGTACAGCAGCCCCTCCACAGGGTCGTAGTCGATGGCGATGGCGTGCCTGATGTCCTCAGCGTTCAGCACGATGTCGGTGAAGTCGGGCGTGTCCAATGAGATGCGCCGCAGGTCTGTGCGCCGGGCGAGGAGCAACAACTGGGTGGGGCCTGGTCAGGGACAGGTGCAGGGACAGGCTAAGCATCAACGGTGGCCAGTCGTAGATCACATCAATGATTCAAATTCAAGCAGCAAGTCGAAAACAACCCTACAAGTTAAAATTACCAGCCATCCACACCTATCTAATACATTGCCGCAGGAATCCCGGAGTCTCATTCCAGGAAGCACAGGACACCATGGGCCTTAAAAGGCTGGGCTGAAAGCTGATTAGCCCCCAGAGAACCCCCTCACCGATTTAAAAAACATCACTGGAGGGTCCCTTCTATTCAATCTATTCTATCAATTATGGCCCCTCATAACTCCCATCTTGAAGTCTTAGAATCATCCAGCAGGACACTGTGTATGGCTCAATTTAGAGTTTCCTTCTACAGACCCCCCATGAGGGGAAACACACACACACACACAGTTCATATCATCAACCCTTATTATAACCTTAATATCAGGTCTGGGCGGGGTTAATTACAACTAATCAAAGTTTTGGTATTTACCTTTTGGCATTTATAGTTTGATTGAATTCAGATATCTTATTTATTTTTATTTTTTGATAAAATTGAGCTTGATATTTTTGGGACCCGAAAAAGGTCCCTAAGGACCAAAAAGTAACAGCTTTTACCTCTTTTTGGGGACCCACATCCGCGCACGCACACGCACACACACACACGGGGGAGCAATCAAACCCACAGCCCTCGGGGTGTCAGGCTACAGTGCAGCCCACTGAGCCACCATGATTCGCGATGACAAATCCTCCCCCCCTCCACATGTACAAAGAGAGGACTTCAGCGGGGACGAGGAGCTTCAGAGCAGCACGGAGCACCGTCACCTGATCCCAGCGCAGGCCCGGTGCACTCTGTCCGACTGGAGGCCACTCCCGGCCCGCGCAACGTGAGACCCTGTGCCCCCCCCCCTCCTTTCTGAGCGGTATACATGGCATAGGGGGGGGGCTTTCTTGCCTGCGTGCAGGGACTGTCGGCCCCATTCTTTCCCACTTTGAAAAGATCAAGCAGAGCTCACGCTGGACAACCAAGCATGACCAGCGGGACTCTGTATAGGCTCCCCCCTCGAGCCCAGCTCCCCCCACCCCCACCCCAAGGCCCCCATCCAGTTAGACCGGCCTGCTGGACAAACAAAAGGCACCCCCCCTCCCTTTTGCTGGTGCTACAAATGCAGCTGAAAGACTTTTAAAAGCTACCCTTCTCTCCCAGTATGTGGCTAAATCTGCCGGCCTTTTCAGTAGCTCTGCACCAGGGAGGACCCTGCAGTTGCCGCGCTGGGCTGCCCCAAGACCACGAGCCCCCGCCTCTGCTCCTCACTACTCACTGAATGACCAATCAAGACTTGCTAACTTGCATCAAACTGGAGAACAAAAGATCAGACCCAGAGAAAGGCTGGAAACCAGAGTGGCTAAGGCTGAGGTCTGTCTGACCCCCCCCCCCCCCTCGTTTGGCTGTATAGAGATAGTGTGGACGGCAACGACCTGACCACTGGGCTGGGGGATTGGGGGCGTCTGTGGCAGGGCCCAAAAAGGGGCTGACAAATTACTGCTTTTCACCTCTTGTTTTCGAGTCTACGTTGGCTTTATCTGCCAAGGGGATGGTGGATAAGGGTCAGGGAATAGGGGTGACCCCCCCTCCCCCCCACTGCCGTGCAAGGAGCCAAGGGCTGCTTTCCACAGCTGGACAATACCCAGAAGGCAGTTCCCTCACCAAGTTCACCAAGCCCTGTGAATAAGGCTGCCTGGGGTAGCATCAAACATCACAGGCCAACCCAAAAAAAAAAAGCAGAAAACCCAACAATGCCAAAATGGGGGGGATTCTTCCAGTAAGCGCGGCCCCTCCTTCCACCACTCTTATTCCGGGTCTGATGGGAGCAAAAACCAGAGTAAAGCGGCAGAAACGTAAGGAGGTAACACTTTCGGCCAGCCAGATTGCGGCTCAGAAACGTTTGTCAAGTTCTGCCTGGCAAATTGTGAAAAATTCAGCTCGTTTTCCAGTGGCTTCCTGGATATATTTCAGAAAACAGGGCGACAAACTGTGGTACCCGAAAGGGTAAAAAAAAAAAAAAAAAACAGGATCAAACTTTTCCTTAAAGTCCTACTACAGATTAATTCAATCCGATCAACCAAATTCTATTATATAATCGTATCCGCTTCTGCTTCTCAAAACATTTTTAAATAATACTTAGTGTTACGATTTGTGATCATTCTACATAAGTAAGAAGGTCTTAGAAGTTCAACAGATCTTAAGAAGGCTATTTGTATCAGCTAAAGATACAGGAGTTCAAAACTAATCTTAGAATGACTCACATTTGGCTTTAAACTACGTAAATATGCTGAAGGTCCCACCAGTAAGAACAAAAGGGGCATTGATTCTGCCTCTGAAAACTGCTATTCTGCCTCACACTCAAGTGACGGAGGAGCAGCAGCTTTTATAGAGAAGTCTGCGAGAGAGAAGTCCCCTTAAGTGAAGCAGTTCTTCATTCCCACGAATTCCTCACAAGTTCCTCATTCCTGCGAATCGCTCAGGTTGCCCGAGTCATGACACACTATGCCAAGAGAGACCCCGGGTGGGTCGGGGGGGAAGGTGACTCACCCGGCCGGCAGGTGCGCTGGTCTTCCAGAAGCCGCACGCCCGTGGGGCAGGCACACTGGAAGAACGGCTTGACGGGAGACAGCAGGCACAGGTGGGAGCAGCCGCCGTTCCCCACTGTGCAGGGGCTCTCCGGGGCTGCGGGGACAAAGGCGACCGGCTCAGAATCTGAAACGGCACTGTGGCGGTATAACAGCAATGACGAGCAGTCATTTTATCATCGCTGCATACACCCGGCTTGGCCAGTGTTCATTGGACAGAGCTTAGCTGTGAGCACCAAGTAACCATAACAACCAACGGCACAGGGCTGATCCTGCCACCCCATGGATGTACAGCATAACCTGACAGATTCACAGCAGCTGGAGAAGCCAGGCCAAGTCATTTTTGAAGAACCATAATAAAAAAAAATTAAAAAAAACAAATGTTCATTGTTTTTGGAGACCAGGGGACAAAATGGAGGAGGTGATTAATGGGAAGACCCAGTTATGAGGTGAAATAAGGTGGAAGTACCATGGGGCTGCCTCTTCTGGCTGTAGGCGTGGAGGTCCATCGGGGAGAAGATGTTGGAGTGGACCTCGCGCCTGTCCTCGCCCGTCCGCTTGTTGCAAGAGTGGATGGAGTGAGTGTTCCAGTCAGTCCAGAAGAGCGTTTCTTCGTAGAGCGTGAGGGCAAAGGGGTGCGGCAAAGAGCCTTTGACCACCACCTCCCTGCGGAAGGTGCCACAGAACTGAGAACCAGCTATGGACTACAATGAGCTGTCAATGTGCTCAAACAGAAATCCAAGCAGATTTATGCTGCGCTCCATTTGACCTTTTCAATTTCAACTGGAACACCCCGAGGTCGGAATTCAAACTTGTGAACTTGGAGGAATCGACACAACCCTGAGCTCAGAACTCAAGATGGCTGCGCTCTTTATCAATTTAAGTTAACGCTACAGCTTTATACTGTCTATTAGAACTTACGTGTTCTTCATGGCTCATTAAATCGGTCGTACACACAGTACTGTCCAATCGCTTTCTACGGCCATGTTGATGCTGTGTTTTTATGCTCGAAATACCACTGATATTGCTGATAATGTCTAACAATTAACTGGGCTAGAAGCAGGGACCATTTCTTGCGTAAACGACCAACTTGTCGGATTTAAGGTAGTCTGGGCTAAATGTAAGTGAAGGAAGATAAAGGCTGTTTAAACTGAGATAACTTGATGGATTTAATTTATCCCGCTAAGCAAGAAATCTTGCTTATTGAACCGGGGCATTGGTACTGCTAAATGGCTTTCCGACTTGCTGTACTGGAACGCTGTTAACTCCTGTGTGACGTCATTCCCAGTTCTGAGTTCTGACCTCTGAGGTAAATGGAACGCAGCATTAGCTTCCAGTAGCCACGCTGCTTAGGGGTGGGAAGGAGGATGAGGAAGTCTTACCGTGAGCTGCCATCCAGGCTCGACCGGTGGATGAAGTTATACTTCGCATCGGCCCAGTAAAGCTTCTGCTCGCTATAGTCCAGCGTCAAGCCGTTCGGCCAGTAGATGTCGCTGTCGATGATGATCGATCGACTCGTACCATCCATCCCAGCTCGTTCAATCTTTGGGATTTCCCCCCAGTCCGTCCAGTACATGTATCTGAGGGATGCAAGCAAAAGTGGTTACGACTAGGGATGGGCCGATCCACATTATTTCCATTCCGATACTGATTCCGATACACAATTGCCGATACTGATTCCGATACACAACTGCCGATACTGATTCCGATACACGAGCTCTTTTTTTTACTTTATTATACTTTATATATTAATTTTTTAAGCTAGTAAATACAGATGGAAAAAAATGAGGCTACTACAAACATACCTAACGTGCCGTTCCACCTCGTTTGTACATCTCGTTTTAAGTGTTTTTCAGGCATTTGCAGTTCAGTATGAATATCTTCAAAACAAGTATACATAACTGGCGAATGCTTAAAATTTTTATCCTATTGGCGTGAGCTCAGTTACACTGTTGCGTGCGCTTTGTTAAGTGGGATTGTCCATTAAACGTTATTCCCACCTCTCAAAACTTTCTTTTACAAAGACTGCAAAATCGCTGTGCTACTGGTTTGTTAAAAGCGTAAAATACTCCCAGATCGTCACGTCTTAACGTACGCTCCTCGTGCTGCGAAGGGTATGTCGTGTGATTGATTGTACAAATAGATTTAACACGAAATAGGACATTGCCAAAAACTAAATAAGTATGCCCTCTGACACCCCTCACAGCTGGAGTACCTCCCTCCCTTGGCAATTAAAGCTTCTGGCACTTCATTTGTTCATGCATTCATTATTAGCTATTATTTTTGACATTTGTCACGTAATACATGACCCGGAAAAAGCCCCATACTACCAAGCTGAAAGGAGCCATATCGCCACCTATTGTAGAGGAGTCGGACATACTTTGGTCAATAAATCGATTCCCCTCCCACGCATGTATACTGGGACAAGGATAGTAGTCGGATTAAATGGCGTAGTCAAGCTGTAACCGTAGCTTGACTTAGCTGTGCATGTAAATGTACTGGGTGAAAGCACCCCCCCCCCCAAAAAAAAAACAACATGCACACACGACTATCTAGGAGCAGTAAGTCAGTTTAGCTCTCTCGCATTACTGCCTGCAGATTGACTCACATGAATTGAAAAAACAAGACCAGCAATCTGGATTTCATCCTTTTATTTGAACTGACAGAATCTATACTCCGAAGAAACAAAGGAACAATTAACATAAGCCTTGCTTACGTTGAAGAATGCCACGCAACCTCAAATAAACACAAAGGTCTCTGCTCACATCATGACATTTTATAAAGGCATGGGAATATATTACATTTAATTGGGACTGAACAGCGACTGTCTGCCTCAAGCAAATTTTCGTTAAATGCTAGCAGTAATTATTAGAAAACATTTACACATTCATCTAATGCACAGACAGGTCTGCCAGGAACACATCCTTCATGGACACTTTCATGTCAAGCTCTTTCCAAGGGCAGAGATACTTCCAGCACCCTGACGGTGGCACTGAACGTGCGACACCGATGCCCTGTTTTCACCGTGGTGCCGAAATCCTCACTCAAGGCAGCGGCATCATCTTCCTGTGTACTCGAATGCAGCCAGGAGGGCGGCGACAGACGTTTTGCCCAGGGGGAGGTAAGAACTGGAGCAGAGCTAGGGGTGGGCGATATACCGGTAGACACGACTAACCGGTAGAAATTTGTCAACCGATATAGATTTTGGTCTATCGTCTTAATCGCGTTTGAGATCACATGACGTTGCACGTTAGGTAACCACGCAATACACATTCACTTCGACAATGGAAGAAGACGGTGCACCGGTGAGTTTGCTTACATGTGACGAAACCAACAATGAGGAGATTGTAAAGAGAAATGGTGCATCGTCTGTGGTGTGGAATTGGTTTGAGTATAGGAAAAGTGAATACGAATGAGACGAACGTGATTTGCAAGGTATGCAAGAGCACTGTTTTAGCAAGCGGTGGAAACACGTCAAACCTTTTCTATCATCTCAAATCCAAGCATCCAAACGAATATGGCCAAAGTAAAAAAATGTAGTACAATACATTGCAGTAAACAGTATGGTTGTTTTTTTTTACTTAAAGTAATGCTGCAATTCACAGTTTAAATAAAATTACATTATATAAAAGTTTCTTTGTGTTTGAATTTTTATTTATGCATTTCCAGATACAAATTGCTATATTGTGATAGAAGATTTTGGTTATATTGCCCACCCCTAAGCAGAGCTATAACGAACTGGTGCTGAACTAAGATCGGACTTCAATGCGCACTGCCTGCCCTCTTCCCACCTCATATCAGAACACGCGACGCTGGAGATCTCCTTGGTGATGACAGCCACCTAAAATTTGAGCTGCTCCATGTTCCGGCCCATTTTCCTGAGTGGTTCTTCAGTCAGAACCATGGAAAGCCTCTGCAGGTCCCACAGCAGTGTACCAGCTGAAGGTTCATATCATAAGCCTGTCCTCGTCTCTTGAGGCCCCTGGTTTCCCAGCAGTCATCTCTAGGCTACACTCGCCCACCCAAAATGCCAGTCCCATCCCCTTGACAGGTTTAAAGACACCCCAACAAACGGAAACAATTTTTCCTGAGACGTTTCAGGAGCCAGCAAGAGAGAGTTTCCCCCCACCCCCCAGAAAGACTCGTTTGTGGATGCGCTGGGCGCAGGAAGGAGGGGTGCAGGGCTCTGGGTGCCTTTAACACTTCCCCTGGTTTTTGCATAAACACAAAAGGCAGGACGGGCCAGCGGACGGCGGTGCTAATGGACGCTCTTGTTTCCCCAAATTGCCCTCTGACACCCCTCACAGCTGGAGTACCTCCCTCCCTTGGCAACGCCGCTACACCCACACCAGCACTGCGGACAAAAGGCCTCAACTCCCCCCCCTCCCCTTCCCCATCAGCCTGGCTATTGGCTCTCCTGGACCATACATGCTGATTTGCTCACCAGTGCTCAGGGAATGTGCTTTTAGGAACCTCCAGCTACTCAACCAAACACAACCAAATGACTGTTTATTTCCCTCGTTTGGGTTCTCTCTTTTCTTAAACTATCGCACTAAACCACAGTGTAACTTTTGCTTTCCTAGCAAATAAATCACGACTCGCCTGTGGCCGCAGTCATAAAATTAGCGTTTGTGCTACCTAAAGTGGACATTCTTCCACTGAACCTGACAAACAGCCAATCACGTGCCTTTATAATGGGGAGGGGGGGGGGGTGTGTTCAGCTGGAGTGCTGACTCAGAGGGTCAAGAGGACACATTGCAGCCCCAAGGCGAGACCACTTCTCTGACTGGATTGTCAAGCTTTGCCACACTGGATATAAACTCCATCTATCCCTGCCCCTACACAAGGTTACAGGGAGGGCCTGAAGCCTATCCCAGGCTGCAAAGGGTACAGGGCTGAATGAATTACCGGCTACATATACACAATCACACAGTCAGGGCAATTTTGAGACACCACTCAAACACCTAAAAGCTGATTTATATTTCTGCCTTGAATCAATGCTGTAAGTACGTCGTAGCCGTGGACCCTACTCCATAGCCTGACATGCACCTCCCCAGAAATGCAACTACATGTTGTGGCGACACAGACCGCAAGAACTGTGATTGGTCCACTTGGTAGCATGTTTTTTTTTTTTTTAGAAAGACGAAAGCATACATACCAGGTGTCCTTAAATCTTTGACAAACAAAAGCGCTACTTATATCTAGCATTAAATAACCCCGCCTTAGTCATCGTAGCTACAGGTCTACTAAACACTCAGAATGACAGGGCCAATTTCACTTAGCTCCTTTAAGTTTATTTGTACTTTAAAGGACTAAAGAATAGCAGTAGACACTAGCCTTAGAAGGAAAAATGCATAAAGAAGATCATAACAGCGGCATGAAATTTTCCCAAATTTGACAATGGGAACTTTGGAGCAGAACAAATATAACCAGCACTTGATAAATGGAACGTTTCTTTAAAATGCATGGAAATGTTTTTTGTAAAAGTGTAATTGCTGAGCGAGCCAGACACACCAGCACATGTATAAATGCTACCAGCAGTGCAGGCCATGTGAGTAGGTGACGGCGTAGGCTCGACGCAGAAGTATAAATCAACCTTAAAAGCAACACCCATGGACAGCGGGAGGAAATCCAAGAGACACAGGTGATGGAGGCGGGTTTCAAATCCCCAACCCTGGAGGTGTGATGTAACACTGTGACCCAGTGCACCACACGGTGAACTTTAAAATGCCCGAACAGTAAACACTGAAATACAGACTGTAGTGTTCATTTCTTTGCGCTGGGAACAGAGTGAGAGGCTACGGCAGGGTGCCGGACAGGTCCGAGATGCAGGATGTACGGCGAGAACAAGCATGGCAGGCTCCTAATTAGACGGCATGGACACAGCCCAGGCTGAACACTCACAGCGTGTCTCCACCAATCAGACTGCTTCTACCTTAAAAGAAGAGGGCAAACTACCCATGTGACTCACATTCTTTAGTCCAGCAGTGCGTACAAACAGCACCCTCCCACCGGCCTTCATTTAAAACAGGGCATGTCTAGACACCTTGGAGGAGACCTAAACCGTGGCCATGTAGGTAGTGAATCACCTATCAAAAGTATCACAAACTCAGACTACAGGTCAAATTTCCGATGTTTAAATTAGCATAGCAGCAATCAGCCCTACAAACTGTGCAACCCAACAATCCAAGAGCAAACAGTGTCAAAGACCCACGAAGCCAGTCACAGTCAAGGGGGAAAAACTATGGGGGGGGGGGGGGGGGGGCGACCTGATGATTTTATATTGTGACCGTCCACGATCTACTTCTCATGTGAATCGCAGAGATTGTGATTTTTCATGTCCTCCTACCAATACTTCCAAACTTTGGCCAGTCGGCACAGCCATCTAGTAGGAAGTCATTCTGTTGGTTTGTGAACAAAGCACGGGTCCAAGGCATCACTACCTGATCTGTACCACCTGCCCAATGCACCTCACACGTCTGCACCGCATTATATTTTCTGGCACTACCTGCTATGTCCATCCTGCAATTTTACGGAAACCATATTGTCTGTATTTATAGCAAACTACAGGGGTCACTTTTTTTTTGTGGGATATGGTGTTAATGATTCTGCTCACTGAAAAAATAATAATTTAAAGTATGAATACACCCCAGTCGTCCATTTCCTGTTTTCGAATAAACTTAAGCATCCCATATCTGAAATATTACTTTATATGTCTAGCAGCTGAAATTGCTGCTATCCAATAACATGGTATTTTGAAAGAATTATAGCTCTGGTTCACTCTGAACCGGAGAGACATGGGGTGAGTTTCTCTAAGCCTTCTTAACGCTACGTTGTTCCTAAGTTTTATCTTTTAACGTAGAACTTACGAACGACGTAGTGTTAAGGAGGCTTTATACCGTCACTGCGACTGGGGTAACAAGAACCCAGACTCTCACAAATTCGCCACAAGATCTATGACTGAGTCTAACAGCAAAGACAAGAATGATTATGATTGTCGGAGAGCACATACAAAACTTAGGGTGTACTCACACTAGGCATGGTTGCCGTGAACCGTGCCCGAGTACGATTGTCCCCCCTCCCCACTCCCCCTCTGGCCTGCACTCACATACGGTTTCAGCATTCGTGCCGGAGCATGCTTACGTCATTATGGTGCGACAGTTTCAGGGTAAACAGGAAAAGCGGCGCTCCCGCTGAACGCAATGTAATCCATCGCTCTGGTTACTTTGCAGGGTTCCAAATAAGATTTTCAACTTGATTAGAAGTTTTGCTAATCAAAATTTTCAAAAGTTGCAATTTATACTGTAGCAGTTTTGAAATTTGATGAGCAAGTTTTAAAAATGACCATCGGAAGCTAACTACTACATGAGCGTCTTAAAATACTCACACACGTTTAATTTTTTGTATTAAAATGAATTCATGATAACACTTTGTTGTTCAGTTTCAGAACTTTTTTTCAAATGTAATGCTCTGGATAGTCAATTTTATGAATAAAGAATAAAAAGTTAAAATTAAACATTTCTTTATGTTTCTTTACCCCGACTGAGAATAGCGAGTAGAGCGTAAGCCTGAAAAACAAATTCGGCAGCGCGGTTATTTGGACAAGATCGTCAATAGCGCTGCCAGCGAGTATCGGGGGATCGGGGCTGGATTTGTTCACTTTTATGATTAAAATTCTAATAAAATTTAAAACTGGATATTGATTAGCAATGGCTGCGAATCATTTTAACGGGAATTAGGCAATTGTTTCGCAGGTGGGTGTTTTTACATCGCAAACTGCGATGCGATACCGGCTATTTCGAACCCTGCTTTGTTGATAGTAATTTTGAGTCGTTTGGTCTGCAATGGTCCACAGCCCTCTCACAGCCTGTTGCTAAACGGGTCTATCGCTTTTGTGGCACGAAAATCGTGCTGCTTGTATGAGGAGGTTTGCAAGGTACCAGCTGAAGTGCAGCAATGACTTTGCAGCTTTGATTACCGACTACAGTTCCCGTACATCGACAAGGCAAAAAATAATATACTGAAATGTCATTGAATACAATTGAAAAGTGTATTATGAAATTTGAAATACAATGTTTATAATGTTTTTTGTAATGATGACAGTAGCGTTCTATAGCTAATAATCATGTAACTTACTATCACTTGCTGGTTAATATTAGCTACATTCTTGTATTAAGACACCTGTATTCAATGGGACACATCGCTATTATGTGTGCACTTGAATACTACTCCAGCACGGTTAGCGCTCACACTACATGCGAACCGCGCCTGAGTCCAACCGAACCGCACTCTGGCACACCTCTTCCAAGCGGGCCAGGGACGGCCAAACGAACCGCGCCCGGGCGCGATTCGGAGCACTCACACTAGTCAAACGAACCGCGCTTTGGTGGTCAAACGCACTCGGGCCGGGTCAAACTGCCTAGCGTGAGTACACCCTTACGCAGAACACAAGGGGCATATACAGTCAGCCCAATGTGACTGGGGCACCTAACGAGACCCACCAACATGCACTCAGACACAAGTACAGGTGCTATCCACAGAGAAGACAAAGAATCCAAAATCGGAATATCTGGCTTAATATCCCATTCTGGACTGGTGGAGATCGCTCACAACCAGTCGGTATAGTGAACCTGACATGGAAAATAGAAATACAGACGCTTCGAGTTATGGTGCGTGTTACGATATTTCGTTTTCACGATGGGTAAATGGGTTTTTAATTTTCTGTACATTATTCAATAAATTACATGAGATATTCAACATTTTATTATTAAATATGTTTTGTGTTAATGATAACCACAGGCTAAAGTAAGTGTTTTAAGCATGTTTTAAGACAGCCTAGCCTATGATGTTTGTTAGATTAGGTGTATTGTATTAAAATGCATTTTCGCCTTACAATAGGTTTATCGGAACTTAACCCCATCGTATCCTGGGGAGAGGCTGTATTAATGAGATCAGGCTGGGTTGTGAAACTAAGTGGTATAAATCAGGCACCATTGTAAAATATGCCATAAAGTGTACTGTTGTGCATTCATAGTTTTGAGAGGTGCAAATCAGGCATGCACAGCTGGATATTTCACAAAGCAAAGTTATCAGTAACCTTTGTTGGGCCTCGATAAATCTCTTCAACCACCCTAAAAGTAAGCATACAACTGTTTAGTATTTAAAATAAAGTTACACAGGATTCAACTACCATTATGAAAAATGTCATTAATTCAATACTGTGTTTTAAATGGTGTTCATAAGCCCTTATGCTTGTGCAAGTCTGGAAATTCTTGACAGTACATTTCAAAGCTGGAAAGAATTCAACGAGTTAAATACAATGGTTTGTAAAAGCCTGATTCTGATGAAAACCACGTATGTCCACAGTTTGATGATTGTGCTTTTTTAATAGATAGAATATTCTTCCACTTTCCAGCCTACTGACAGCATTTCATATCTTATTGACCAACGAAAATAAGATTTATGAAGTCGTCTATTTAACTAGTACTTATATCTGTACTGGTTAACATTTGTATTCATGATGGCTGTTTTCATGATTATTTCAAAATTTAACAACTAAATGTTGATAGCTAGATAGCTAGTCAACCAACATTAATTGTGAATTTAAAAAGATTAGTAAGTATATTGCTGACACTGACATTTGCAATGCTAACAATCCACGCAAGTGGATTTGTGGGAATAAGGCGTCTCATTACGTTTTTTTAAGTTTACTCTGTAGTTTGAGAAAATTAGTTTGCACATTCTTGAAATAATGGATTTTTCCAGAGCCCTACATAAACTGGGCAACATACAGGAATTTAATACAGAGAAGACTTAATGTTTTAAATCGCTGAGGAAAAGGAAGGATGTAAGGAAGAAAAATGCAAAGCACTCCCAAGAGTGCAATGAGTCATACATGGCTAATGTTAAACTCGCACCAAAGATGCATTCCAGGGTGCTTTTCGAATGCACTTCACTTCTAGGCCCTTCAGTCACGTCTTCCTTGCAATGGCGCCATTGTTTGGACATGATCGCAAAAAGACTGAAAGCATGCATGTATATGGGGAAATTCCCTTAAGCATGTCGGACAGGCACACAGGGAAGTCTCTGCAGGAGAACCCCAAACACAGCCCCGGGCTTTCAGGAACAAACAAACCACCTACAGCTGGAGAACCTCAAAGACAATCAAGGGCTTTCAGGGACACAGACGCCAACAAGGGAGCCGGAGAACCTGGAACACAGACCGGGGCTTTCCGGGACCCATACGGCACCTACATCTGGAGAGCTACCATACTCACATTCATCAACAGAAGTCACAGCTACGACGGGAACGATGCTCACTGAGTAGAGCTCGTTCCTGCACACACTACACCACAGACACAAAGGCGGCAAGGCCCTCACATCTCCTCACTCTTAGATCTTGCTATTTCATCCCAAACTGAGAGCTTGGCCCCTTTAAAAACAGGCTCCAGCATAATCACACAGCGGCCATTCACCTGATGTGAACTTCCTGGGAAAACGGCAGCCAGTCCTGGTATATCTGGCTGTGCAGGGCTGCTTCCTCTCAGTGTTTTTGTGGCATTTTCATTTTCAATCCCAGCGCCAGTGTAAATTCATGTGCTCCTTTGAACCTCTTTATAACCGAAGCCACGGTTAAGATGTTACTAACAGAAGGGGGAAAAATGAGAAAAATTCCCCTATCAGTGTCAAGTCCAGAACTGAACTGCTCAAACAGTAAAAAAGGTACTTACTGCAAATTTTACAACAAGAGAAATTTATTGCGAATATTAAACTCACAAAGCTATACAATGACGTTTTTTTGTGGAGACCTGTGTTTGGGGGGGTGTCATACAGCTGCTAGTGTGCCCGTGTGTGGATGTCCACCCATACTTCTTCGGGGGAGGGTCAAATGAGTCGCACGCGTGTACTCCGGACACCCACTGAGCTCCATTAACAGAGGCCCACAGCAAACCCCCCTCCCCCCCCTTAAAGGAGGCGGCAAATCCGAAGCGTGCCAGCAAACCCAGTCCATTATCCTTAGGAAATATTTGCCAATAGCTTAAGCAAAAAACCCCCAAGAGCTCCAGCTGGAAAGCTGGGGCGGGGGGGGGGGGATGGTGAAAGCTTCTAAAGACCGGTGCACTGCAAAGTGAAGCCCACACTCAACTACCTTCCACACCAGGGGCTGGCACACGCCTGCCAAGCCTTAATCCCTCCCCCCCACCAAAAGCTGCGGCCAATCCCAGTGGCGGCACTCCAGAGGGCCGGGGAGCCAAACGTCTTTCATTGGCCAGCCGCACAGGTTAGGCAAGCGGAGCCATTAATAAATAAAACCCACTGCTTAAAACAACAAATAGGGGAGATTAGGCTGCTAAGATGTGATGACAAAAACAGGCAGCCCCCACCACACCGTGCGCGCAAGACCGGCCCACCATTACGCCATTAAGCCTTGTTTAAAAAGCCGCTCGCACCGTCACAACCCAAGAGCCAGAAATGGGGTTTTAATCCAGCGGCCCCCACCGAGGATTGGCCTGGGGACTTCCCAGCAGGAGCCCACGTGGGCGGCTAGACGGGCACCCGCTCCCATGATCCCACGGGCGGAACCTTCAGGCCCACAGGATGAGGCTCAGTCTCGCCAGGCTAGAAGACTATACAGGTGAGGCCCATGCCAAGCAGGCTGGGAAACCCCCCTCAGTCAGGGGGAAGCAAGCACCCAGGACAGATGAGTCTAAAGGTGCCTCATGTGGCGCAGTATTGCAATGTGATTTCGCAGTAAATATTGTGATCAAATAACTTCCATTTAGCTGTCGTTCAGCAAGTCTTAAGTTGATGCTGCTGCGAGTCGTGCGAACACAAACCGGTGGCTTTTTTTATGCAATACAAAACATTTCCATACAGTGGAAGTATGGAAGTATGTGTGCCTAGTTTTCTGTTCACTTTTCATTTTTCTTAAATTTCTCACAAATGCACCCATCCATGAGTGAGTGACAGCAAGGATGAAAATGATGATTACATACAGAGGTCATACAAAGGCAGTGGCAATATATTTCAAACTGATTTCTGATTAAACACACCAAAGAAACAAGCATTAAAATTAACCGGGGGAGATGATTTTAAACATACTGTCAAAATACTGTTTATAGTGGTATTTGTCTGAATGGTAGGTAAGTTAGAAGGCGCCCAGGTTTAATCACAGCCCAGCTGACCAATGCAATCTTTGTGATGTGACAACCGCATGTGTGTAAAATGCGCCGTCGATATTAACGTCACGGGTCTAGTGTAGAGGGGAAGAACGTGCTTGCAAAAGGCACTTCATTTCGATCTCTGCCGGCTAACAGCAAGCAGCCATCTTCCCAGAGGGGGTACGAGATTTTTATTTGCCATTTGTGCATAAAACCAACATTCCAGGCACATTGTAATTCTTGTGCAGAGCTCGCAGAGTGAAGTAAATAGAACACTTATTTACAGAAAAAAGATGGTAATATCTACACAAAGGAAAGAAATTTAAATATAAAGTACTGATGACGAACGAACTATGAAAGAACTTTTCAAATACAATAAGTACTGCAAATTATTGCACAGCTGCACAGAAGGCAGATGTTGCCCATATATAATATTGCACATTTAGACTATTGCACATCTTATCCTGTTGCAGTTAGGATATTGCACATTCATCGTATTTCACAGATGATTGCAATTGCACATGACCAGTGAAGTGAGGTAGTGTAGGGTTATTTCACATGTTAATTTGTCTTGCCATCACTCAGAGTGATGATGCTGGCCGCCCTGCTGAGTCTCATACAGTTTCTGCGTCAGAGTGGGTTTAAGAACATCCCCTCGCTCGTCTTAAGCTCGACTTGGAACACAGAGGCAGAAAATGATTTTAATTAGTGTCTGCTGAGGCCCGTCGCTGTGCTCCCAAAGCAGGGACTTGCGTTGTTAACCTGACCAGCTCATTTAGGCCGTTTAGGTATACCAAGGACTGTCAAGCAGGAGCTAATTTTTAAAATGCACATAATAATCATTATTGATAAAATTACATGCGAGTAGGAATGGTATGATTGATTAGGAAAATTAATTTGGTTTCCAGTGGCACAGCTGTGGCCGGCCGGTGGATGATGAGGGCGCACAACACGGCCAGTCCTGGGCAGCGTGAGCAGGCGGCAGCGACAGAGGCATGCTGGGTAATTCAGAGGCTTGGAGCAGCACACACATGCATGCAGCCAAGTTGGCGCACGACACCCGGGGCCTGTGCTGATGCCTGCAGCGGTCTCTGCGCGGTCCTTACTGCACCCCTGGGCCTCGCGCATAGGCAAACCCATAATTAAAATGAAACCGATGAATATATTACAGAGGCCTTTTATCCCAGGCCTGGCGAATTAACATGTTAATTTGCACGTCCCCAGCGACGGACTTGGGATGTAGGGGGGGGGGGGGGGGGGGCTGACAGGTGATGGAGATTGTGGCAAGGGCGGGGCCTTCATGACTCGTTCAGGGAGGGAGGGAAGTCCTTACAAACCAGGAAACTAAACCCAGAACCCCCTCCCCCAAGTACATTGCATCATCTGATATGGTCCCATCAACCACTGCATTTAAAAAGCCCATATTGGGCAGCTCGTTTGCGGGTGTCGGAATGCCCTACGAGCTCCCAAAGAGGCATCCCACCATTCGGCTCACAGCTACCGCGCACGAAGATCACAAGCAGAGGAGAGACACAGAAGAGCCCTGATTTATTCTCCCTTTTGGCATATGCTACATCAGCCCAGACTCGCCGCTCTTTATAGGAGCAACATAAACAGCTCCGGCCTCCATATTTCATCTGGTTTGCAAGCTGTCAGCTATACGGCCAGGATCAAAGCGTCCATGTAAAGAGGTTAAGGAGGAAGCAGACAGAAAAACGCACTGATCCTTAAATCAATTTGCCTTTCATGTTGAAAAGCGCAGGCAGGCACCAGGACAGAGCCGTTACTGCCCAGCACTTAAGGAGCCCGGTCCGCCTTAAACGGGTCCGGGAAAACACTACCGCTTCCAGGCGGGCCCACCTGGCAATGCCGACCCTGGTCCGCCAACACCTCCGCCTCCACAGACACCTAGACGGGCCCAGTTCACCTGTAGGGGGTGCTGAGCATGGGAAATGACTTGGGGCTGGAGAGACCCTGGTGGGTCCTCAGCAAGGATGGACTGTAAGGGTGTGTGTGTGACAAATTTCCACCTCTTCACTGCAAAAACCAACACCTCCAATCTGGTTTTAATTACTCCCCCTCCCCAACCCCTAACCAAAATCCAACTGGAGACCAAGACCCTTAAGTTCCCAAAACCCAAGCAAATGAAAGATACCCCCCTCCTACATGTTCTTCTAATCTAAAAAAAAAACGCTCTTCTGTCTTTTTTTAAGCACAGATGGGAAGAGTAATTGTTGCTTTTGGTGCACATAGTAAGAGGTGGCTGTCGGATTTAAAGGAGGCGGTGAGTGGACTTATCTTCCTAAAAACAGGGAAGTGCAGCCGCGCTCGGCGGGGAAAGCGCTTTGAGCCGCAGCTCAAAAGGTCCGTCACGCCGGAGTCACAAGCCCACAGCGCAGCTGGGAGTCGCTCTCACAGACACACCAGCATGTAGGCAAAAAAAACCTGGGCGGGACCTGAGCGAAATGAAAGGCCCGCCCAGGCAATCAGGGATTGGACATGGAGGATGTTCCGGAATGGACAGGCGGCGCCAAGATGGGCGGGGCACAGAAACCACTGGAGTGAGTTTATAAATAATGCTGGAACTGGGAGCCGTGTGTGCGGGGTGTCCCATAGCTGTGAAAGGCTCACATCACCGTCACTGCTATGCAAAGGCCAAATACAACATCAAAACAAGACGATACAATTTCTATCAAAACTTTATTAAAAAAAAACAAAAAAAAAAACATGGGGTATTTCCCCTCCCACCAGGGAGAAACGCAAATAAAAAAGAGCATCAGGTATGAAATTCTGCAGCAGTCTTGGTGAATGTCTAATAGCCCTGTGATTTCGGGGCTCTCCCCCAATACAGGGTCTTAAGTGTATTAGGTTCAGAACCACTGTTTTAGGGACAGAAGCAATGGCCTCTTGGGGGGGTGGGCCTGTGTCAGCGGCGCCCAACTCCCCACCCTCCTTTGCAAAATCAGCACGCTCGGGTTACCCCCGGTAACCTAGCTACCGCTCGCCCATAGGGCGGGCAGGCGTAACACGAGACCAGGCGGTTCAGATTCAGCGCCCGCCACCAGTCCCTGTGCTCTCCCCCAGATTAAACCTGACCTGCCAGGGCTACACACACTCTGCCAGCACGCAGAAGCACAGCCCAGTGGCCACGGAACACGTGTGCAGGTACGCGCTGTGGTTTGTGGTTCTCCTGAAGATGGCCTCCAGAGTAGTGTGATGCGTTGAGTGTAGCTACTCACCGAATGCCAAAAGGGGGCAGATTTCTATGAGATTAAGAAGCACCACATCAATCAGATGCTGCTGAACAAGCTGTTGTTTACATAATTCCGGCTGACAGTACAAGCTGCAGTCGTCGAATGAGCTCACCCTTCCGGGTGAGCCCATCATTCGGTGTAGCGAGTATGACTGTGTGCTTACAGAGAACCACTTGTCCCCATTCTGTGCGACCCAGAGGGGGGAGGGATGACAGGCATTGCAGACTTGTAGGGTAACTATAGGTGCATTTCACGTGTGCTTCCCAGGCAATGGACAAGCAGCCTTTGTTCTTCTCAGGCAGCCCCCCCCCCCCTTACAAACATGGGCAAATTGCACGACTCCCTAACAGACTAGCAGACTGACCCTGCAGTGTTTCAAAAGAGCACTATGAAGGTTGCACTACCAATATTTGCAAACTGATTCGATGCGACAGCTCTTGCATACAACAGAGGGGGATCTCAGTGCGAAAACACACAGATTTATAAACATCAGTGATCCAGTGAAAGACAAAGAGCACTAACTTGGGGCCAGGTTTGGGCCATCTCTTATTTACATACACATTTAACAGAGGCTTTTGTCCAAAGAGACGCAGTAGTAAGGCAAATGGCACATTAGGTTTCCATAGCAATCGATCACCAGCCTCGTGCCCAAAGACTGGTCTGGAGTGACCTAATTGACTTGCCAACTTTAAATAGAGTCAGCTGGGTAGCTAAAGGGGAAGAGTGATGGAAGAAACAGAGGAAGTCTGCTGTAGCTGGACATTTTGTTTCAACCCCACACCTCCGGCCAACAAAACTGTGGGCTTCAGGCAAGCTTAGCCTGATCTACAACAAATCACTGTTTCCACCATTATGTTTTGCTCGTCTATAGATTTTATAGAATTGATTATTCCTGGTTTAGCGTGGTTTCATGTGTCCTCCACCCACTCTAATAACGCCGAAAGCCAAGGAGTGTACAAATATTTTTATTAACAGCGTCATGCCCAGTAATCTGAGATGGGGCTCACCCATGGCTCCATGGACATATCACACCACCGTGAGCAAAACCCACCAAAACACCGCAGACCGCTGCACGTGTCAGTCTCCGGCACGCGCACATGTCAGGGATAGCCGCAGAGGCACGGAGGGGCCCCCATTTGCGACATTCTCTCAATGCTTCGCTACCGTTCGCATCTACGAACGAGACCTGTTAATACTGCAGCCCAGATCCCATGGTGAAGAAGTGAGTATGTGTCCAGCAAGGTGGCATGAGTCAACAAACATGACACTGGCATCACGTCAAATCACTGCAGAATTCGGTAAAATACCATAATTTAACTACAACAGGGACAGAACGCCGGAACACAAGACCCAAAGGATGGTCCAGCTCTGAAACAACTGTACCTGAATGGTACAAGCCTGCATGTCCCATTTTTCTATAAATATGGACATCTGCCCGGGGACCGTGGTCAAATCAAAGTCCCCGGACGTGACTACAACGGAAGCCTGTACAACGAGTTTCGTAAAACTATCCTGAAACATTGTTCCCAAGAATTTTTCCTTCCTGGATTAAACCTGAAACGGATTTCTAAAAGGACATACGCCATGTTCCTGCACACTTCCTCCAGTTTCCCGCGGACTGGAGGAAAGCACAGGGAAACAACTAAAAGGAACATTTGTAATTGAGGCTATGGGCACTTTATATCCCTGCCTTGCCTTTTCTTCTGTCATTCCATTTCCTGTGGGCTACCCCCCCCCCCCCAATTAAAAACTACTCAGATCTTCCCAGCAGCTTTTCAGATGTCATTTGGCCAGGAGGCCACTTTTATTTAATGTAACACCGAGCAAAGCAAGGGGGGGGGCATAATTTTCATGAGTGGAATCCACAGAAATACAGAACCACCATTTTCAAGTTAATGGCAAAGTATGATTGCACACCGACATCAAAACATCAGACAGGCGTGAAAACCACTAAGATTCGATCACTGTACAATCTCAAGAGTCTTATGAAATTCTGCAGAGACAAAATGCTACCAGGGGACATCAACTGAACTTTAGAAACAGAGAAACTAGTGGGAAAACTACCCTCACTTTTGGCTCTGAACAAAAGGCACCAAAAACGAGCTTCGACCATTTGCTATCGGGTCTTGAAATATACCAAATAAGTTCAGCCAAAACGCAACCTACACTTAAGTCAGAGCTGAGCATAAATCGACGAGACCCATTTGCAAAGAAATCACCACCCTGTGCGAATAGTAACCCCCCTTCCCCAAGCAGACATACAGATTTCATCACAGCTGCCAGAATTAAAAGAACGCCAAGGCTCGACTTGCACTCAACTCGAAGGCACCCAACTTAAGGCTGTAGAGTGAGAACTCTCGACCTTCGGCAAACCAGACAGGCGGAGTCGCAATGGGCGTCTGACAGAGACGAGACTCTGACCTCGGCTTGTTTTTCCTCCTGGGGTGCAGCAGGGGCCATAATAACAACTAACCAATATAAAACATTCCCTAGCTACCGGAGCATGGATGCACTGCTCTGGATTCTCCTTGCTTGGAAATAAATACAGCAATGTGAACGGCGGCCCTGTCTCAGAAAACGTTTGTTCTTGACCTAGATTGGGCCGCTTCCGCAATTCAATACACCCTTTGCTGACAAATAACCAATTTTCACGTGCAACCATTCCCCCTGCACTACAGGCCAACTTGTCCCCTTTAGATAGGAATGGTACTTACCCCCGAGCTGGGTCCAGGGCAATGGCCCTCGGCTGATCTAAGTCCTGCCAGAACAGCACTTTCCGTAAAGATCCATCGAGACCAGCCACCTCGACGCGGTTCGTCTCCGAGTCAGTCCAGTAGAGCTTGTTACCCACCCAGTCGCAGGCCAGGCCATCGGGGGACTGGAGGCCCGACAGCACCACAGTCTGGTGGGAGGAGCCTGACCGGTTGAAAGTCGTTCGCTTGATGGCCTCTTCACTCACGTCACTCCAGTAGATGAGGCCACCGGCAAAGATGAAGTCCACGGCCGCCGCGTCCTCCAGCCCATTCACTACCACTGTGGCATTGGCCCGTCCCTGGGCTGCATCAACCAGCCGCAGGTCCCGCCGATTTGCATACAGCAGGAGGGGGTCGCCTGTGGCAAAGGAACCAGGACCATTAGTTAGGGGAATTCGATTCTTACCAGATGAGCAATCTAGTGGATCAAGTGATATTCCATGCTGCTGCTAGACACCAGGCAAGGAATACCTGGTTTAAATAAAACCATCCATTAACCTAGTGAGAGAACCCACCACGGCATTCGCTACCAGCCAGGCACATCAAGAATTCTCTGCTTGTAAACCAAGATTAAAAAACAATCACCACAAACCAACAGGTACCGAAGTCGCTTGAAGTCTTGCTGAACAATGATTTCAATTAGTAGAACCCGTTCATACTAGCTTGAATTATACAGAACTTAATGAATGAGCACATGCAGCAGAAACCAAGGAAGGAAGCTACCCCTGTAGCATTAGCTACATAAGCCAGTTAGCTTTTCCCTCAATCTCAAAAGCCTCATGCCCAAAGAGCCTTGCTGTTTAGACAACAGACCAGGTACTGTTTATGATGGGCTTGGATATTCAGTCATATTTTGCCTACACTGCCACCTGTAACCCCTCAGACCATGAAGAGAAACATTAACCTCTGGTCAGCAAGTTGACACCACTTAGGGATCTCTCCACCAAGCGAGAAATCTCATGTGTGGTTCCCCGGTAATAAAGTAAGCCTTTGACCCACATCCAGTCATCAGACTCCCTCCCCACCTTCAAGAAATGCCTCAAGACCCACCTGTTCCAGGAATACCTCCGCTAGCCTGATTCTACTCAGCGTTCCCTGAATGTCCTTCATGTTACCTTATTAGGTTCTTGCTTTGTAAGATGTCGTGTAACTCTTGCTACAATGCTGCTCATCTTTCTACCTCGACATTCCCTGTAAGCTCAGTCTATCTGCATGTGTCCAGTCGATGCCTTGACAGCATGTATATTTGCAATGTGCTATTTGCCTCTTTTTGTTGCTTTGAACAAAAGCGTCTGGTAAATATAAATAAAATACATTTCATGGCCAGTATCTGATGATACCCAAATGTCACCCAGAATTAGGGTTTAAACCATTCCTTAAGCCACCACAATTGCTACATTTATAGCCCACTGGTTTTCAAATGGAGAATGGATTAATCAGTGAACAACAGGTAACCCAAAACCACTTAAAAGGGGGAGGGTCACACAGAACCAGTTCTCACTCTCCTGAGAGAAGAAAAACAGTCGGTGCTAAACCAAAGGGGCTCACAGGTCATCCATTCAACTCCTACGTGTTCAGCTGGAGACCGAACGGGTACAAACTTTCCAACACGTGCTTCAAAGTAAATAAAAACAGCCTCACTGCCTCATGGGATGGCTAGAGTGATCTTAAGTTCTACTAGATACTAACACAAAGGAACAGGTCTGATAGAATATTCAAGAAAAAAAAAAAACGTAACCGTTGACAGTAATTCAATTTTGTGGACCACGGCAAATCCATACGATGCCAGACTTCACGGCCCAGTAAGAGGGTAATGGAGAAATGCTACGAGCCCCCAGTTCCACCACTCCAGAGCTGCAGCTTGGATGCGTCAACATTATTTTAATAAGCCTCCCCCGCTGCCACGGTATAAAAATCTTGCTTATTTTGCCAGGCAGGATGTTTTTCCTGCCGTGTCCGGCATGAGTCAAGCAAGAATAGACACGACGGCAGCGGTTTCATTAGCATAGCAAAGTCTGGCTGCAGAGTCAGGCTCTTGAGGATTTCGACTCGCCGTTTAATTTTGGGTAACGTGGACCTTGCCCAGACTGCCTGGACATGCATCGGCTCGCTTCTGCAGGTGCCACTACTGACGGGAGGGATCCGGCTCGGCGCTCACTTCCTGCCGAGTGTGGCCACTTTGCGGCTACAACCTCAGTGAAATCTGCTATGATGGAAATGAAGCCGCTGAAGATTCATTCATTCAATCCTTCCTTCTAAAACTAATTTAGAGGCTACCGCAGCTCCACAAGAACACAAAACAGCAACAGTTAATCTACTCAAAGCAGAAATCTGAGCATCTCGCACTACAACTTCACAGCACTCCAAGTTATGTGGCAAAGACTCCTTTCATTGATGTCAGCTTAGATTAGCTATCTCCATGCCGATCTATGGGATCTACAAAGTCAGCACAAAAACTTTATGAAAATCTGTGTAAACGGTACAATAGAACACAGCGTTTTAGGCACATCTGACTAGAAGTTATATAAATTCATTGAAACGATATGCAAGAGGATGGTAAATGGCACTTTTTTTCCATACAAACTGGCTGAGGTCCAAACCTCAGTTTGACACATCTACTACCACTGCCAATGTATCGCTATCACGGTCAACCTCAAGTTTCCGTGCCTCCGACCGACATGCTGTTTTTCAACATGGGGAATTTCCTTCTCTAAATATTTATGAACTTAAGCAACACGGGGAAAGTTCACTGATGTCAGTCCAACAGGACTACTTCTGTCTGCCAAATGTAAACAGAAGAAAAATTATACTTTAGGACACTTAATATCTGGCCTCAAACATATTCCCATTTCCTTTCTATCACCAGTAACACTTTCCCCCCTCCCTTGGCAAAAGCAGCTACTTCGGTTATCCCCCCCTCCCCCCCAAAAAAACAAGTCTACCACAGTGTCCTTACCAGCCAGTCATAATTAAAAACTCAAAGCAGTGATTTCCTGTACCAGCCAATCACATGACCATAATAGCCTTTACCAATCATAGCTAATTCTTAAACCTATGCACTTTCATTGGATAATGTTGTCAAAAGAACTCCCATTGTCATAATCAGTTACTGCAACAGGCGACGTAAAAAAGCAACGGCATTATTAAGGTCCCAGAAGGAGACGAGACACACAGATCAACGAGGCGCCCGTCAACATCAAGCTGTCATCTCGATCAGTAGACGCAGCGTCACAGGGCTCTCCATCGCATTCTTCCACTTGATGGAGACAGATAACGTGGGCTAAGGTGACAAAACAGGTTTTGTAAAGCGAGGTTCAAATGGTAGAAAGTGCATTGCGAAATCCAAAGCATAACATGGATGCTAAAGTTACTGATTCAAAGCCCACCACACACTAGTCAACCAACAGTACTAGAACTTCACCACAAAAAAAAAAAAAACAACTAAAATGCTATATTATAATTCTAAAAATCTGGAAAATGCCATTAGGATCTATCATCACTATAACCTGCTAGAACATTTAACCTTAATAAGGACACCAGTAAATAACAGGAAAGGGATTCTGTATTATTACATGTTCTAATCATTCACAGACCAGCTGTCAGAGGCTAGCATGTACGGTAGTTGTTAGGTTTAACAGTAATGATAGTTTGTCATATAAGGGCGGTGGACATGAGGCTAACCAACCCCAATATCCATTTAGTAACTCCATTAACGCCTCAAAATCCAAATGGCCAAAGTACCTGTCGACTTACAGATCAGTAATCCAGTATTCATGCAGTAGCAGATCAGAAAATCCCTTTCGTTAACTTGCTCAAAGTGATAATTCACCTCTAAACATGACAGAGAGCGTCAGCACAGAAATCTCATCTCTGATCGTTCACCATATCCTCACCTAATCGAGAGCTTGGCTTTGCCGTGGTTAAAGTCCAGCTGCGCCAAGCTGACCCGTGACATTGGGTTTGGTTGATTCGTGATTCTCAATAATGCAAAGACTAGACTGTTTCACTGGCAATGCAACACGGAGAAAGGCATTGAAAATAAAAAGATACCTTCTGACCCTTTGGAGGAAAGAAAACAGACAATGCATCTCGCCAAGCCCATTTTCATGAATACATTGCTTTTATACTCAAATTACCCACAGAGCAAAGACCCGTCGTTTTATAGCTGAGATTACGCGATTGGCGAAATTTGGAGAAAACATACAGACTCATACGGTTATGCTGATACGTGGTTTCGTGGTTTTACAGGAAATGGAGATTTAAACTTGTTTTCATATTTCGGAGGGGGTGGGGGCTACTACGACTAAAAGTTTAAAATAGAACAATGAAAACTAAACGAGGGACAACATAAATGGCAGTGAACATAACCAGTTTGACTAAAAAACAGGCTATCCGACTGCGATAATGACGATAAACAGCCGAATAAAAGCCAAGGCTTTGACAAAAAAAAAAGTTGCAACAAAGCGCACGCCACGGTTCGTCTCGGAAACAAAATATCCAGAGTAGACGTAGCTCTACCCCTACAACGTGTATCAGTATCAGCCCGTTTACATTAAAGGCGATCGAAAAGTAGCAGTTTTAAAACTAGAGGTGGCAGACGATTAACAATAAATACACCTTCGGCGAGAGAAACAGGGAAGTGTCGGACGGGAGACAGACGGGACCAAAACCATGCCTGCTATTAATGCATATGGAAGACGGGAAGCTTGGCCGTACTATGAAAACAGTATATATGCATTTATATAAAGGCGCACGGATGCACTTCGATGGGGGTAAACAGACTAAAGCCACAAGCGGGAGTCCGAATGGAAGCACGGCCGGTGGGCAGCAAACGGCACGCGCAGGCGGCGCGGGTCCATATGGGATCCTACGTGCAATCAAGGTAGCGAGCTCCCCTTCACGTAGGGCCCCACGCACTTGCACGCAAGGCCTATGGCGGGGGGGGGACGGCTACTTCTCCCAAATCTTTTGCCAACTTTCCGGAAAAGAAGCAGAGGAGAAAAAAAAAAACATCCCATCCAAAACTCACCTCGTATAAGCGAACAGAAACTACAGAAGATTAGACTCCGCAGAACGGCGCCCATCTTTCTCTCCCTTTTTCCTCGCAAGCCGCCGCCGCCGCTTGTCTTTCAGCGCGGCGATATCATATCGCTCCCTCGTCGTGCTCCCTCTTCCTCCTCTGTTTCGGTATCTTCGGACCTTCGCGTCGTGTGATTCGGGCCGGTTCCGGTGCGGCTCAAGCCGAGCTCGGCTCCATTCTACTCCGCACTCACGCTCGGTGGCGCCGCGATTCCGAGTCGCTCATTCTGCTGCCTGAGCGCAACGACACGCCGCCTCTGGATCCGTGTCCTTCCGCCGGGCGGAAAAATGCCAAACCCCCCCTCTCCGCCTTTTCCCCCTATCCCTCCCCCCTGTGCTCGGCAGTATTCGCTCTCGAAACCCGACCCGCATCAGCTATTGTTGTGGCTCCACCGCATGCGCTCGTCTCCAACCACCCCCCTCCCATGCCGCAATTTGGTCGCGGCGGGATCGGTGAAAATGTGACGCGGGCAGCGGGTGTTTGCGGGGAAAGGAGGGGGGGGGATCAGCAATTGTTTTGGGAGCAGAGAAAGCAAATCCGGAGGGACTAGTTTCTCACGGCGAGATGGTGCTTCGGTCCGTATCCGGATACCCCTGTGACCCCGCTTGTGAGGGTCGCCTCTGTCGGGAACGCCGAGCTACAAAGTCTTAGCGAATGCTTCAAATTACACAGGCTTTCTGTTTATCACGCGTGTTTTTGAATAATTTCTGTAACAGTTAGATAATGTTAGTGCCAATAAAGGATTACGCAGCAAAACAATATGTTTTCAGCCTTGGTTGATGTTTTATGTCATACTGAGAAATCTATTACAGACTCCTACTGTGATCTGTGAATGTATCATCTTTATTCTCATAATATTTCAATGTGCAGATAGTTTTTTTTAAAGATAACAATGCACTATAATATTCATAGATTGTATCTTTCTTATCTCAGAGTGGACAATGGCTCCTTATTGGAGAAACAAAAGCTAGCGGCAAGCACAGAAATGTATTCTCAGGAAACTGCTGATGCCACTTCAGAAAAGACATGAAAAGGGATTCAGTTTTTGCTCTGTTTTAATTTAGATGTTTAATATTACCAAGGAACTATTATTTTAAAGGTCCTTATGGAAATGGAAAAAATTCAGGTAAATGGCCAGGTACCAGTATCCTTGGAGGTTCATGGTCCGACAACAGCCATCCAGATTTTCTACAGCGTCCATGATAGTGCACCTTCACTTGAGGTAACGGATTCTTGAGTCTGAGGAAAAGTGGAAATCAGGCTCAGGGAAAAGACACATTTTAATGGCATGGGGCTCCTTTACTTCTGACTTCCTGTACTACACCGACGCATGTGAAACAGGGCAACTCTAATGTCCGAGAAATGGGAGTGCCTTTGAGAGTCTCCTGAAGCTCCCAGAGGACGCTAATTCCTGCTTAGCTCCCCAGTACAGAGCACATTCATTTTCTGATAGTTACACTGTAAATATGACACACACAAAAAAAATTGTGAGATTATTGCCTTGTACTGCCTTGTCCATATTATCAAAGATTATCCTGATTTGGTCAGAACCCTTATTTCATAAAGAATCTACATTTTTCATGCTTATTCATCGGAAAACTTATTTCAAGTTCCTTCTCTTCAACAATTGTGCTTAAACATGCAACATAAACAGCATAAACACCAAGGGACCTTTCGTTTAACTTGAAAGATATAGATTCTGCTTGTTAATAGTCCCTGGATAATCAGGGATGTAGTCTTTGTTCCTTTCTCAGTTGGTAGTAGATGTAGTATTTGAGTGGTTTTGGAACGTCAAATAGTTCCTTCACATTTTCAGATCTGGAGCACCTGCAGGTCGTCCTTTAAACATAGGTAAATGTACTGTTGTTCCAATGGACTGATGTGTATGCATTGTTTTTGGTTTTAGCAAATTAAGATGTTCTTGTCCGGTGCTAGTTAGGCCTCCAGTGTCATATGTCACATGTGCACACTTTGTTAATCACCTGGACCATCCATAGTGAGAGACACAGTGACTATTTCACTAAAGAAATTCCTCCTTGAGGGTTTTCTTAACTTTCAAAACATCATGGCCCTAACCAGACATCAGCTATCGCCATCTGGTCAATGGGGACAAGCACTACGGTTACTTCTGCTTCCCCATAACGTTTTCTGTTTGAATCATGCCTGAAAACATTCTCACAAAATATGCTTACAAAAGCTTTATTGCAAAATCACATTTTGTACAATTACCACTTACTTAAATCTAATTTATAAGTAACAAAGTACACCAAACCCATGAATTTTCACACAACCTTCGAAATTATACATGCGGTAAATATTTGAGTGAAGTCCATCGAAACATCCTACTTAATAAGTGTGCAATTCATTGAATTTATTTCCAGAATTTGCAGTGTACATTTTTTTTCTAGTGGAATCTTAGCGATGGAGCACGGCTCACTGTGGTTCACTTTGTGTTTGCTGCCATCTTGTGGTTACATTAGGACACCTATATTATGCAGGACATCGGGTAATTCAGCACTCTACAAAAACAATCATTTTTACATCGTTCTCTTTCTACACACACACCCACGAACACACGCATACGTGTGTACATACATCAAATTCTTGGACAAAACTATGCAATCAATGAACTCTACATAAAAGAACAATATATGAATTTAAGATACAATGCACTGGAACTGATTGTTGAATTCTTCGATGCATTCTGCCTCCCTGTTCCCTGCATTCTTTAAGTTCTGTAAGTAATTCTGTAAAAAAAACTACACCAGCATGAGCTGTGAGGAGGCCACACTGCCAATGGACAGTAAAATTATTACTGAACAGTGCAAATGAATTTAAAAATTAGACGACAGAATGACAAGCGGCGTTTCTTCACATCACTTACTGCTTACCTCTAACAACTGGTGACTTGTTTCAATACATTTTATGTAGCTGCAGTTCACAATGGCATTTTTGCTGAAGTAACCGGTTTCCCAATTGCTGACCAGATTTTTATGACTACCTGAGTATAAGCAAAAGAGGTATTGCTGCGTTTTTAATTCATTATTCTTTGGCCCTACTAAACCGCCTCAAACCCCCCCCCCCCCAAGACCCATTTTATTTTATCAACTGGTCTCATGAAATTAAATGCACCCATTTTTTTAGATATTAGTTGAAAAATAGAGCACATCGTTTCTGGTTCAAAAAACAAAACAGAGTTTTGCATTTGACACTTGTGCGGGATGCTGTCACACATCGTAATATAAGTCATTTAGCTCCAATCTTGTGTACTGTCTTCGGTTGAAAGACTCCATAGCTTTCCTTCCTACCAGTGCTATAACAAGAGCCAAGAACACAAGTCCAACCACCACAGCTACCTCAAGAGTGCTCTTCAGTGTCCGCTGGTGGACAGTGTTCCTTTTGGGGGGGTTTGTGTGGCCAGGCTTAGTGGTGGGTGGAGCTGGTGGGGGAGGGGCCACCAGCATGGACTTGGCTTCCTTGGCTGTGACTTGCAATGGGGTCATGCTGGCCGCAGAGCGTTGGGTCATCAGCAACGTGGGAGTCGCTGTCGTCCATGTCGTCATTTGCGCAGTGGAGACTTTTGCTTTAATCGTGGTGGCCGAAGTCCTCAGGTTTGTCTTTGGCTTTCTGGATGCTGCTTTGTGAGGGAGACCTGGCGGTCTTGTTACGGAGCTTTGTTTTGCATTTGCTGTAGTCAATTTTAAGTGATGTTTGGAAGGGGATATAGTGGTTGTAGTAGTGGTACCTAGTCTTGTATTATAAGGGGATGGTTTCATGGCTTGTTTCTTTGTTGGTTTGTTGTGGTTTTTGATATTTCTATTTGGTTTTGTGGTACTTGTGGATAAAGATGTTTGTGTTTCAGTTTTCGGTGTAGCTGTAGTTGTAATTGTTGTAGCGAGCAAAGCTTGCCATGTAACACAAGTTGTTTCAGCAGCTGTGGTTTCTGTTGGGTCAGTGCCAATTTTTATTTCAGTAGTCAGGGGTGATTGCACAGTAGTTGTTAATGCTGATGCTGTAATAGTTTTTTGCATAGAAACATCGATTGGTCGGTTGGGCCTTGCTACCAGTGAGCTCGTGGTAGTAGTTTTCATGGTAATAGGATCAGTATGTAAAATGAAGGTTGGTGGTGTTATAATCAAAGCTGTTGTAGCTGATTCTGTAGTGGTGGTGGTTGGTTGACTGCTAGTAAGAGTAGTAGTTGGCTGAGTATGTGCAGTAGTACTGCTTGGTTGTGGTGTCCTAGTTGTAGCTGGAAGTTGTTGTGTAGTACTAGCTGGTTGTATAGTAGTAGTTGTTTGTCTAGAACTAGCTGGTTGTGTACTAGTAGTAACAGTAGTAGTAGTAGTAGTAGTAGTAATACTTGGCTCTGTACTAGTAATACTTGGTAGAGTAGTACTAATACTTGGCTGTGTAATAGTAGGTGGTAGTGTAGTAATAGTAGTAGTAGTTGGTTGAGTAGTAGTCACTGGTTGTGTAGGAGTAGTGACAGCAGTTGAAGTATGTGTGGTGGCAGTTGGTGTTGATGGAGTGGTAACGTAGGTTGGCTTAGCAGTTACTCTGATTGTTACTCTGGGGGTAGTACTTGGCTGTGTGGCGGCTTTTGTAGTAGTTAAATGGTTCATGGATGGATAATCCACACCTAAGGAATAGAAAATGACACATTTTATAAACAAAATAATGCAGGTCACAGAAAATTATACAGTCAGTCAGATAATTCCAATGAGGACAAATGGTCCACGTGGTTGTTTATTTGAAGATTACCTGTGAAAATGTTATAGCTGTTCACTCCGTTCATGGGAATCAGAGGACAATCCTCTTCTCTTTCACAGTAAAACAAGTAGCAATTTTCGCTTCCGCTCGGCTTATCGGGTCTGTATACAGCCCAGTTGCATTTAAAAACTGCAAGAAAATAAAAAGCACAGATGATTATTGTATTTGGCGATACATTTATCAACTTTGGCCTAGTGATGTCCTATACAGTGCCACAGCATGAAAAATTAATCACAATAGGTCAATCTGTATGACAATCTTTACAACTGACTGCTTTTAGGCAAATCATACTGGTGTCGGTATTATGACTGTTCCAGAACCTTCTTGGGAGCAGCAGTCAAGCAGACAGGCCTGCTGGGAAAGGCTGGTGCGGGCATCCAGAACTGTAGTCCTGGCCAGGAAGGCGGCGCTGGCGTTGATGATCAGATTGGTGCGCTCCTTGGAGAAGCACTGCTTGGTGGTGGCCGAACTGGAGGACCACAGGAGAGCCAGGCTGAACACCAGACCCACTCCCATCTTCACGGACCAGGAGGGGGTCGCCGCATGCGTGCCAGCTACAGCCCACATTGGAAGAATCGACTAGTGGGTAGATTCAGAATGTCCTAGGGAAGAGAGTGTACAGATAGGACAGAGCATGAGGACACCCTGGAAGGGGAACCGGTTCATTGCGAGGGAACCCACTGGAGAGAGGGAGAACCTACGAGCACCACAGAGATGGGATTTCACCCCCCAGACCCTGGAGATTCCAAGCAACTTTCAACCACCCAGTTGTGCCATTGTCATTGTTGTGCACATGCCATTGAACCATCTTGGTATTATTAATATAAAACTATTACCGGTAATTATGTTTCTAGTGCAATTACTGTGTTAACAGCTACAACCAAAATGATTTATGTCATCGGATTTTATAAAAACTATGCAAACGGTTAAGTGGCATAATGGCTCAGCTGGTAGCACTGCGGTCTCACACCTACAGGACTGGGAAATCACCACAGGGTGCAAATATATGCATATATGTGCACTGTGATGGACTGCCATCCTGTCCTGTCCTTATGCCCCGTGCTGCCTGATATAGCAGTCAAGCCCCGCCCCCCGCGACCCCATACCACACAAGCCATTGGAAGATGGATGGATCTGCAAAGCGATTTGACCTGACCCTTTTAAGCGGCCAGAAAGGGAAACTGAAAGGCTTTTAAAGAGCACATTTCATGCTACAATTAAGATAATATAATTTTTAAATACACCATTGGAAAACATATTAGTCATTTTCATTCAGTGTGCCAAGATATTGGAGGGGAGGCTGTTCCGTCACAGTCAAAGGTATCTGGGTTTGTTTAGCATCTAGACGAAAAACAAAATTTCAGCACATGAATTGCATTTCAAGGAAACCGATTCAAATCAATGCCATTGCCAGATGAATTTTACGACAAAAATGCTGCCTCCTTGCTCATATAAGGAAAGGAGCGCTGTAACATCCTCCTAGGATTTCTGAAAAGTCCCAGGAAACAGTCAATTTCTTCTGGTAAACAAACTGCAATATGAATTGGTAAAAGTAAAGATTGCTTTGGGGGTTAGGGTGTCTGTGGAAAAACAACAGAGTTTGCACTCCCAACCCCCAAAGCCACGTGCGTGGCTGCTGGATGTTCTGCTCCTGTTTGCTTCTCTCCCACGTGCATTTCCACTAGGCACTAACGACATGGCGTTCAGGGTAAACCGGTGCGCTGTCGTGGGTCGGTGCTCCTTACTCTAGAACCTTCACTATACCTGCACCAGATCGCTATGACCCTTATTGGCTAAATGGCTTATGGGTAAGTGGATGACTGTTTTAGCTCCGAGTATAATGAGCAGCACTGCATTTCCAATGACTACAGCAGAGGCTGTGATCTTAGTACTTACCAGTAGCGAGTGCTTGTTAGCAGTCTCCCATGAGGTGTGAAAATGCCTCTCCACAGTTCAGCGCGCTCCCCGACACCTCAGGGCACAACTTCACCCCCGTTTCTAAACACCTACAAGACCAATACTTATTATTACTATACAGTTACGCGGTATTCAGAACAGTTAACCCTGCTGTGTAATTTCAGAGTCGCACATTTCGAAGGTTTCACGGAATCCCTCACGATCATAATACCATACATAGATATTAGGATATATTTCAGACAATACAGATTAAAGAAAAATGTCACCATCTTACAGCAGTACATGAAAACTAGTTAACATATTATCTGCGGTGATAACGGAAATTTAGGTAACTCTTATTTATCGAGGACATTTTTGCCCGACGGCAGATTCTTTAGACGGAGATGTTCCGTTATAACGCCGATGTCATACAAACAGACGATATGTAGCTGGAGGGGAAAACACACCAAAACGCAGCTTCCATTAAATCATAAGGACGCCGCTTTTCTCTATGAGCGTAAACAATTGCGCAGTTACTGGTAGCTACACTGAACTGACGAAATAATACTGACCACCGATTTAGTTGTACACAGCGTATGATTTAACACGTGTTAAATAATATATACGATCGAGTCATTACTGAAATACAGATTATTGGTTGCGGTTCCTACCTTTTTAATATTGTGAGAGTACTCTGTGTACTACTGATGCAGGTACCATCCTAGAAGAATATTATTATTTTTTTATAAGTCTTGATTTTGATTATTTTTTTCCATCCTCGTAATACAGACCCTTCTTAGACATTTCTCTTATAAATACGAGGACACCAACACCGCGCTGTCCTCCGTCAGCCTCTCGTTCTCCTTGTCATTATACTGAAATGCATTATATTTGACATCACTTCCAAACATAGAATAAACACGAGAAGACAGTGCGTTATTAATTAAATAAATGTATAGTGGTGGCGAAATATTCGTCGGTGATCTGTCCAAGGCGCACCAGCCACCGCCGTGTCCCCGTTTTCTTGGACGATCGCTGGCAGCGACGGAAATAAAAAGGCTGTTTTTCAAGCCGGAGTTGCAGTCCGTGTCACAAAATCGTTAAAAGGTCCACGAAACCACAGCATGACTTCGGCGTTTCGCACCGGAAAGCTCACCGCAGGCTCGACTACAACCCGGAGCCCGATCCCCCGATCACCGTAGGATCACAGCCTGCTTCCTCGCCGTGTCTGGGTGCATCTGTTTTTTGTCTCTTTGTCCTCGACATTTCGCAAAGGGGGGGCTTGACTGTAGGCTACCTTTTCAATCCTGCCGCCACATCCCTGATTAAACACGCCACTCCGGATTGGGTTGTTGCGTCGGTCACTACAATTTACACCTTGATGCACGTCTAAACATCAATTCCTTAAATTAATAATTATTCACGTTGCATCGGAAGGTTAACGAATCGCAAATACAATTTTGGGGCGACAGAGTGGAAAAAGTAATTACAAATACCAGTTTTAAAATGTTAACTGCGGCATTTACAAATCTATGTTCACGTACAAAGATAGGGTTGAAATTATTATAGGCCTTGTTTACTTAAGTACACGAGATGGGAGATATTTCCATATATGTCGACATTCAACATAAGAGCCTTATGATCAGCTTTTGTATGCAAATATTTCAAGCATCCTCCATATACAACAGCTTACAGTGAGTCTGTACAGCCCTGTTCCTTGAAACACTGTCACTCAAAGTTTGTATGTTTTATACAACAAAAGCAGACTCTTTTATCTAAAGTGACATACATTTATCAGAATGTATTAAGCAATTGTAGGGTTAAGGGTCTTGTTCAAGGCCACAATACTGAAATCACCCTTTCAGCTTCTGGGATCTGAAGCAGCGACATTCCAATCGCAGGCAATAGTGTCCATTTCCACTGAACCACACAATGCCTCAGTACAGTCTTGAAGCTAACCTCCAGTTATAAAGGTAATTATAATGGGGGGGGGGGGGGGGGGATCCTGAAATACTCCTCCATCTACAGCACAGACTCCTTCAATTGGGTCAAAAGGCAGTAACAAAGTCCATTAAAAATTACAGTCAATGCAAGTTGACAGCTTTGCAAAAATACCATATTACATTCATGTTGAGAATACAGGGTCTTGGAAGAAGGATACATATTAACACTCTATAAAGACGAATGTGTTTCAAAAAATAAAAACAGCAACATCCTTGTACTGCTGAACTGCAGCTGTTGATGCAGGGTCCAGGTCACCATCTCCTCAGCAGGGTCCAGGTCACCATCTCCTCAGCAGGGTCCAGGTCACCATCTCCTCATTCCATATCCTGATCGTCCATCTCGACGTCCCGAGGAGCTGCCTTCTTCACCTGTTTTTTGGAGACGGTGCTGGGGGTAGCTTTCTTTGCAGGCTGTGCTTCAACTGCGAGGGACAGGAACGCAGAGCGTGCCAAAGGTGACCGACAGCTGAGGCATGGCATGCATATCAGACTAAAGGTATTATACATCATCATGCATCAGATAACCTCGGAACTGTAGGAAAACGGGGCTAAATTGGACACATTGATGTCTTGAACTGTATACAGAAGGTTCTCTGCCTCGGGCCCTGTGGTTCCGGGGACAGGAACTGGGAACTGTATACTGGGTACTGGGCACTGTACACTGTGTAAGCCGACATGGAAGATGGATGGATTGACAGATGGGACATGTTAAAACTTGGATAACACTTTATCCAGTCGGAATGTTTGATCTAAGTCAACTAAAAGCAGCAGGTCAGTATCCATCTTCCACGTAAATTGAAGACGCAGGTCATGGGTTATGTAATTGTAATAATTATAAATAATAATAATTATATAACATTGATCCCTATGGGGACATTTTCTTTTTGCCTCCCCCATCTTGCTCTCTGTAGGCTGTGAAGGGCAGCCACCCATAGCGGCGCCCAGGGAGCTGGGGGTTAAGGGCCTTGGTTAAGGACCCGCAGAAGTGCTGAGGCTGGGTTTGAACCGGTGACCTTCTGATTACAGGCACACAGGCTTAGCCCACTGAGCCACACACTGCCCCCGAAAGGACCCTATAAAAGACTCTCATATTCAGACTGGTAACCCATCATCTGCCAGGCGAGAGACTCTTAACATTCACGGCACCTTCCATGGTTGCCTTCGCTCGCTCCATGTGCTGCAGCTGCTTGATCAACTTCCGTCGCTTCTTGCCGGACAGAGTGATATTTGCCCGTGGGCTAGAACTGGCAAGGGGGAAACACACGGCAAATTTAGGGCATTCCCACATTTTTAACACCCAATACAAGTGAACCCAAAAAATTCGTATAAGTCAGGAAAGGGTTTTAAAGGGGAAGTAACTAAGATGAACTAGGCTTTTCCTAATAACGACTTTTTGATACAATTTGAATGTCAAGTGCCTTCAGAAAGTATTCAGATCCCTCGACTTTTTTCCAGACCTTGTTGTACAGTGGATTTCCAGATGGATTGATTCTTTTTGCCATTAACTGACGCAATAAGGCAAAAACGTTAAGGAATGTTAGCTAATTTTTAGAATAAAATCACCCATTTACAAATCCTTAACTGAGTGCTGTGTAGGACAATTTCAGCACTGAGTACAGATGTGCATCTTCTTGGGTATGATGACAGATGGGCAGTTTCTCCCAGTCCCTGCACATCCTCTCTACTCTGTCGCAATGTTTCACCTCATTTGCAGGTCCCTCCACAGATTTTCCATGGGGTTGAAGACCAGGCTTTGGCTGGGTCATTCAAGAACATTCAGAGACCTATTCAGAAGCCAAACCCAGGTGGGCTATCATCTGCCCTTTACCGCAATAGTGCCTCCCATCTAACCACCTTACCATAAAAACCAGACTGATGCAGCGATGGCTGCGTTTCAGGTTCTCCTGTCTTTGCATAAAACCTCTGATGCTTGGTTAAGCCTAGTTCATACGTTACTTTTCTGCGTGTGTTCATACTACGTTTGGCTGCGGATGGTCGCAGTTTGTGCACACTATCATATTCCACTAGACCAGGAGAGGGAAGATGTACTGCATCAAACACAAGAGGTGAAATGGGTAAACTTTTATGAATAGTTTTAAAGTTATTACTCAAGGCTTGGGTGGTATTATGATAATACTACGATATTTTGAAATCCTTACGACAAAATTAGTCGGTCTATTTGGAGCCCCCCCCCCCAAAGTGCTTGCCAAATTTTATCACCAAGATTTCAAAATGCTGCTTTTTAAAATACTCTGTACCTCGGTATAATGTCTGGACAGTATGAAAAATGAGATATGTGGGTACCTCCAACCCTCCTCATACAGCTGCTCACCATAACTACTAGTACAGCAACAACAACAACTACTTTTCTACTCTTTCGTCATTGACCGCTAATCTGTGAAAATCCTGTAAACCTAATCAATTATCTGGCACGTGATTGGTCAATGCACACGGATGCGCAAGGTTTCCGCTAGACGTAAAAATCTGGGCCACACGTGCCACAACTGCAGCCGTCTGCAGCAAACCCCTGATGACGGAATGTATGTCACGTCCCCTCATCCGCAACCGAAGGTGCGCGTGGAAAAGCCTTTCGAGTGCCCACTGGGTTCTTGGTCACCACCCTAACCCTCCACAGGCTCTTCATGCTTGAATACCCAACTGTGCTGAAAAGCCAGATCTAGGAGCTTTTTCAGATTTATATGGTTTATCTTCACTTTGCCATATACTGCAAACTGTGGGACATTTGCATATGTAAAAGACAGATGTGTGCCATTCCAATTCATTAAAGATAACATGCCCAGACAGACTACAAGTTCTAGAAAGAAAGAAGGACCACCATAACCATTATGGGCAATTGTGTGTTGACTGGTAGAAAAATAAAATCAATCCATTTTGAAATAGGTCTACAAAAATCAGTTTGGAAAGAGTGATATCTCAATATCTGAACGTAGTGTTTTTCTGGATGAAAACACGTTTATGCTGCGTGAGGAAATTGTTTTATATAATTATAAATAAAACAAGAATTTGATTTCTGAGACAGGTCAAGAATTCCAGTTGAAGATCTGTAACTTTAAGGCAAGATTGAACATTAAGTTGAACATTCACTTATGGCTTCAAAAATGGCGCTATGCTAAGAGATGGTGTACTCACATTCTTTTCTTCAGGTGATGAACAGTGATCAGACCTTCATCAACCACTGCTCCTACAATCTTGTGCTTCAACTTCTTTTGTTTATTAAGAACGCGTCGACGTTTAAAGAGCTTTTTCCCGAGTTCCTTCAACAGAGATAATGTGTACATATGCAAAATCAGTACAAATGTCTACTATATACATTGCCAGTTCCAGCCCTGGCAGTGCGTACCGTTCCTCATCTAATTAACCAACAGAAGTACATCAATTGACTTATTACTCATATAAATATACGCAAAATTAACGTGTTGCCATAATTTAGTAATGTTGGTAATGGTATTGCTAAAGAAAATTGGTAAATTAATTTAAATAAATTTTATTTAAATTATGAACATTTCCCTGAAAACCAAGCAATCTCCCTCCATGCTTTTTTCACGATCTATAAAAATCTAACTAGGAAATTGAGCAGCTAAATTAGTCCTCAAGTAACGACGCTACTTGGTTGGTAAACAGTGAACAATCCTGCAATTTTAAGTTACCGCAAAACCGGGCACCTATTCTGTGAAAAAAAAGAGAAAGACAGACTTAAAAAAATACGGACAGAAAACATTTAAAGAGAGATATTAAACATACAGTTTTGGGTCTGTTGATCTTTCCTCCGGGTGCCATGCTTACTACAACGTGTCTTAACTTCCTGTACTAATTCTCATCTTATGATTGGCGAAGCCGCATAATAATCCCGCTACGCTATTGGGCAATAGTCTGCCAATCACACACGCTCATCGCTTAAAAAAAGACCTGCAAAGTCGTGCACATACAACTTAAAACCAGCATAGTAGATTCTTTACTGAATCTTACGCGATTTCGATTTCGAGTATTGTCGTTTAAAACGTAAAATTGCAATTTTTTAAGTCATTAACTTATATAGCAAATGTCCAGCGAACATTTCAAATGAAAATTTTATTTAGAAAATATTATGGCTTTAGTTTCCGTTTTTAGTCTCCAAAATAAGGAATAATCCTTACTGTAAATAACTGTGATATACACACATATTTTACTACGCATTTTAAATATTGCTCACATATTTCAATCCTAACAGTGCTTAACAAATATAATTGGAAAGGTATAAACCAATTAACATAAAAAGGATGGCTGTGAAATCGAATAACAGTAAGTTACGTAAAACACTAATTACCGCACTTTAATCGCATTCTTCAGACAATTAAAAGCTACAAGCAACATTTTGACGAAGAATTTTACCTCACGAACCACAAGATGGCGATGTCCCTCATATGATTTGTTTTCTGGGGCCGCCAGAGCCAAGAGACGCTAATCGGTCACCTTAGTTGTAATTCACAATATTTTTCACAGGATGGCAGTGTTGACTAGGAGGATGAATTTTTAAAAAGAAAACAGCATTTAGGATAGAATATTTCATAAGGCTTATTTCTGAGCTAATCCTCTCTGTATAGACTACAAATGAAAATAGACAAAAATTTTTAATTCACTTGTAAGCAAGAAGAATTTAATATAGAGAATAGAGAACACCAGCTGAACACTGATGAAGGGGATTAGCAAAACTTGAGCAAGGCTCTTAGTTCACATTTGCTTTTTTGGATAAAAGTGGCTGTTAAATAAATGAAATGTAAATTCACAATCAAATGAGTCAAAAACATTTGACAGCAATTTGCTGTTAACATACTGTTAATCACAGCTGCCATGCAGAAGAAAAGGCTAGAATTACCCAAAAGACAGTGGAGTGAGGTTTGGTGTTTAGAAGGAAATGCAAATTTTATAAATGGGAAAATTAATTTAAGCGATAATATAATAGATGCCATTACAGCATGAGAATAGTCTGGCATTCATTTATGACCTATGAAAACTCATTATGAAACTCTTGTATCATTAAATGCTATTATTCAATACATAGAAATGTTGATTTCTCAAATGTAGTGTTACACAAAACCATCAAGGCAGACCTAAAGCCAGTAAGTTCAGTATTGTAAGCACATGTACATTTATAGTAAGCAGACTGTATGTATGACCAGTGTGACATAGATAAGAGTTAATTCAGTGGTAATATTTTCCAGCATGTGTGAGAAAATAGTAAAATTTCTAAGGAAACAGTAATGGTTTCAAAACTACTGATACAATGAAAAGCAGCATATATTTGACCTTTTATAGAAGGAGTTAAAACATTGTTTGGAATAGATTTAAAAGTTTTTACATTTTTTAATGTTTGGATTATGGTTCTGAGACAGGGGAATTTCCCGAAGGAACTCATTGCAAACTTCGCAACTCTGAACCTTGAGGTCATTTAATGGAATTGGCTGCAAATTCAAATACAATAAAATTGTTTAAATTATATGTTCATTTATTAATGATGTAATAAAATAATAAATGATAGAATCGAACATAGTAAATTAAGTTAAACTGAATAGGAAAAAGTTAAGAAGAGATAATGTTATGTTTTTATAAGAAGTATTTAGTTTTGTCATCGTATTTTAACCAATATTAATTGATTTGCATGCTGTCTAATTTATGTGCAAGAAACCCAAAATGTTGGGGTTTTTTTTGTTCTGCCAAGATTGTTCTTGTTAAGCATACAGCATGAATGTAGTTTTTGAATGAGGTGGGTGAAGCTGTAGTATGGACCGCAATTCCTGGACAATGTATCACTGAGGAGTTCAGGGGCTGTTTTCATCTTGCCCCCCTCATTTGAGAAATTAAATGTTTGAGATTTGTATATGGTCCTTTTTTGAGATACATCCATTTTCTGTAAACTCTCTGAGATAAAAAAATAATAATAATAATAGCAATTCATAATAAGATTTCACTGATAATATTCAGATGTATAGTAATTTTGAAGATTTCTAATTTTATGCAGGTTTTTATGTCTCTTTGTTTCTCTGCATCTTTCGCAAACTGCCCCCTTTTCTATACAGGCAAAGATATTCTGTTTTGCTCTCAAATTTTAAAGACTATGCTACATATTTCATATAATGATATTACATGTTATTGATATTACATGATATTACACTACATATTATGATAACACATGTAATATATAACATTATTAACATACATAAGAAGTTAGACATATGTATCTGAAGATTTCATTGTGTACTCATGAAATTAGGACATTGTAATTTGTTTAAATGTAACTGGGGTTTTAAGCTAATCTATATACATCTGCTTCAGGCATTAGGGAACCATAGAACACAGCTGCCAAGGGAACAAATAAACTTAGGACTGCACAGGCCTTCAGGGCTGGATAACTTGGAAGACACAGATGCAACATATGAATGACAGAGTACTCTGTAATACAGTGAGCCATCATCATGGTGCGGAACACCATAAAAAAACAATGCCGGGATAAGAGCAGCCTACCCAAGCCGGTCCTGGGGGTCCTGCAGACAGTTCATGCTTTGTGGATTAGGGAGCTGGGAGGGATCAAAAACGTGGATCGTCTGTGGGTCCCCGAGCACTGGATTGGGGAACACTGGGCTATGGCAGGATCAAATTAGTTAAAAAAAAATGAACTCATAAGTTGCGATGAAAGTGTCCATTAAAGTCTTTACTTCTCATGAGATCTGGAGTTAGATCAACATATTTTTATTATGCAGAAACGGGTCTGGCAAATGTGGGTGGCTCAGGGTTTATTTAATAAAGAAAAATAAATGGTAAATAATAAAGATTAATGATGGGATCCCATGAAAGCTAGAACCTCTTACCTTTCAGCTGAAGACTGCAAATACACTGAACACTGGTGTCTCTGAATTGTCTGTGATATGTGTGTGTGTGTGTGTGTTTTGCCAGGGTATCCATTCTCCTATTGCGCCCCCTGCTGGCCAGCACAAGATGACCCAGTTTGATTTTGCCAGATGGGACTTGAAGGACTCTGCGATAATGAGAGAAATGATCGGATCTCCCTGTGGAGAGCCAGGGACAGTTCATCCCCTGGCTAATAGCATCCTTACAGGGAAGCATTATAGTGGCAGAATTGAACCCCATTAAACAGTCTGAGCAAAGACCTTAAGATGCCAGTTCACTGACACTCTCCAGCCAATCTGACAGAGCTTGTGAGGATCTGCAGAGAAGAATGGGAGAAATCCAGCCGTACAAAGCGTGCCCAAGGATACTCACAGCGGTAATCATCGTTAAATGTGGTACTACAATGTGCTAAATACAGAGTCTGAATACTTATGCAGACAGAAGACTTCAGTTACTTTAAATAAATTTGCAAAAAATTCCTGAACATGTTTTTACATTCAATTGATGGAAAAAATAATAATTTCACTCCATTTTTAAATGTCTACTGTACAACAGTGTTTGGAAAAGTTTGAGAGGCCTGAATACTGAAGACACCGTATATTTTTGCTTACATATATACCACTTACTGGAATAACTGAACTCCTAGGGTACAACAGTATTACCACTTTGGAGATTTCTCAAATAGCAACTGTTGGGTTATGAGTCTATGTTAGTTATTTATTCTACATGATGCCTTAAGCTGTTGAGCACTAACTGCCTTCCCAAAAGGATATTCTCCTCTGTAAAAGCCAATCACTAGCGATGGCCAAATGAAGCTTCACGAACCATTTGCTGTATTTTCTGGTGCTGTTGGTTCGCTTTAGCCCCGCGACCCAGAAGGATAAGCGGGTTGGAAAATGGATGAATGGAGGGTTTGCTTTAGGGCATGCATTGAGCTCTTTTTTTAAAAAAATAGAGAGCGCCATCTAGTGGTGTCAGAAAATAGAGCAAATGGTTTATGAAGCTTCATTTGGTCATCACTTCCAACTGCCATCTAAGCTTTATGAGGTCATGCTGATTTGTAATAGGGTCGGACTTTGAGACAATGAAATCTTCAAAGAAAACATAAGGAAAGGTGTTGAGGTAATATAATGGACATGGTTCAGAGGGCTAAACATGGAATGTCTCACTCAGAGCCAATCTCTGTCTAAATGAATGAGTCAGTTCTGACTGGATGATATCTGAAAGAAATGAACAACGTGAAACATCGCATGGATGTTGTCATGGAAACGGCGAAAGAACAGCCCAGCAGCGGTAGTAGCCTGTCCTCATAATCAAGAGAAAACCTGAAGGTGTTAAACATTACTTTATTTATTTGTCACTTTGGAACTTCTTGTGTTGAGGGTGAACACAGGAATATAGTACCTGCTTAGAAGAATGCGAGCTGTCATTGTGATGAGTCACAGGATACAGTAGTCATGTTTGTCACGCTCAGTCCTGGGAAGCGCCAAGATCCTTTCAAAAAGGATTTTGAATCCATTTTAAAATATAGACGGCAGTCTGGTTGGTCTTGGAAAAGAGAGTCTGTGCATAAAGAGTCAGGACAATTCTGTAATCGACACTGCATTATTCAGAAGAGGGAAACGGCATTAGACATTTACTAACCAGAGAAACATGTTGGATAATAAAAAAAACATATGATAGATGTTTAAAAATGACTAAAACAAGGACCCACAAGTAATGGAAACAAATAGACAAATAAGCTAGTTCACATTCCCAAAACAAAGACCTTCTTTGTTACATTTTGAAGCATTTGTCGTGGGAACAGCCCAGACAATGAATCCCTCATCCGCAAAAACCTCTGGTGTAAAAATTTCAACAACAGGGACTGTCATAAGTTATTCCCAGATGAGTGCTTTTATCTGGGCAGCATGGACTGATCCTTCAGATATCATTTTACAGTGAAATCTCAAAATCATTGCAAGTGTAGCCATTAACCTTATTGTTGGGTCCAGTCTCAGTCATGTTATATGAAAGATTCAGATGGAATAAAAATATTCAAGGGTTTGAAAATCTTTAACTGAAATGCAAAACAACTGAAAAACAAAACAAATGTCAAAAAACCCTGATTATTGTCTGGTTTGTAAGTTTTTTTTTTTAGTTTAAGTGTAAGGCAAAGAGCATTTCTGGAATTCCTCAAATAAAAGTGAAATTCTAAACTTTGAAATAATGACTTTAAGGGATATTGTTTTTTCCCCTCCACAAAACGTCTTTTATGGCATAGGGTATCCAGGAAACAAACTGTTTACTTTATCTAAATCATTTTTACTCGGAAAAGACTCACACAATACAACCAGCACTCACCCCGTTTCCAAGGCAACGTATCAAGGCAAACAATGCCTATAAAAGCAAGATAGTTCACTATGGAGACTATAAGAAATAGTCTGTATGATCTGTTCCTTATCAGATGCTGGTGACTCACAGTCAGTGTTGTAACAGAAGTGAGGGGAAAAGCTGAGAGCATTACAGAGACATTTTGTGTTATGATGCCAAAGACTGGGATTTTTTTGCATGAGAGTACAAATATGATCAAGGTACATGCAAATACTGAAACCTTTGGTGGATCATCTCTTAAAAAAGAAAGATCTTGGCAGTTGTCCTACATGTAACTTTACATTTTGGGGATTTTCAGTGGTCAGTACATTTTGTATGACAGATACACCCCAAAAGCAGTATCATTTCCCCGATTTTCTGCTTTCTGCACTTAGGGATTATTCTTCCCACTAGGTCTGCAGGCACTGAGGAGAGATCCACAGTCCAGTTGCTCTCCCAAAATACCAGCTCTCATCTGTGCTCACTGCTTGATTTAATTTCCCTGTATTCATGTTATCTCCGTGGATTATCTGAAACAATAAGGACACCGGTATCCTCAGACATATCATATTCCCAGCTGACAAATATCAAAAACGATTAGCCACTAAAGTACTTCAGAGCAGGCTGTCGGCAGTATGAACGTGACCTACTTTGTGTGATCTGTGGACCATAAAAACTCTTACAACAGTAACTTTAGCTATGTGGCTGTAAGACCAAACTGTCCAAATGTGAACGATTACATTAACGATATAGACTTTTATAAGCAGCTGACAGAAGAACTTACCTGGTGTTTTGGAAATGATTCTCCCTGAGACAGATTACATACTGGAATCATGAAGGATATTAGCCCCCCGCCCCCCAAATAATAAAAAAAAACTCTGGCAGATCTTTGAGACAGTGCAGATCACACAACCCACAAAGACAAGCTAGAGGATCAAAGGAGCAGAGGAATGTGAGTAAAAATCATTTTGATTAGCCTGTCCATACATCACATTATTTAAAATGACTTTGAACCACAAATTGCAGTGTGGCAGTCAGGGCCCTGCCTGCCTCACATGTACTGAGGGCATTAAAAGCTTTCTCCGGTCTTCCATGACATGAAGGTGTAAAAATATTTGCTGAAGTCGCTGTGGGGATTCCGTGTGCACGTCATTTGGAAATCATAAGTGTATTTTTCACTCTGCATGTAACGCTTTTCTAACATGGCTCTGTGTCCATGCTGTCAGTTTTCATGTGTCACTTTCTATTCATAGTCTGAAATATGCGCTGGTAATGTTTGCGTCTGGACTCATTTAAAGAACACTGACGTATCCAGGCTAATGCTAATATAGACACTGTAGACGTTTTAGCGATGCAGTCCTGTCATATTATCCCTATTAGATTTATTCTGCTAAATTACCATTTTGCGGTTCCGCTCTCCAATGAGAAGGCCCACGATCTCGGATGCTGACTCCCTGCTAGCATGATCCAGACAACGGCCCACGGCGCTGGCTTCTCAGGCAAGGGGTGTCGCTATTATGAAGCGTCTAGTAGTTTGGGTTCTTTTTTTGTGCGCAAACCTGCTACAACAGTCTTGGATCCTTCGTGATGTTAGTCATCATGGCCTGGCTAATTACAACGAGTCTGCTCATCCTCAGCTTCACACAATATACACCAATGAGCCAAAACATTACGACCAACCCCACGTGAAGGGAATAATGTTGACTGTTTCGTACACGCCACGGTCTGGGATGTAATAGATGGTAAGCTAACATTTAGTACTTGTAGTGATATGTTGTATGCAGAAGACATGGACAAGGATAAAGATCTGAGTGACTTTGACAAGGTCCACATCATTATGGTCAGAGCATCTTCGATCTCAGTACACCATATGTCCAGACATATTGCTCCTGTGACCAACATCGAAATCATCTGTGATTCTGGCCAGAGCAGTCCTTCTGTTGGTTTGGGGATAGCCTTGACTCACATCCCACATCGACGAGTCCTAGTCGCCCAACACCCTGTCAGTGGATTGGACTTACCACAGCTGACCATGAGCACCCCTTGTCATTTTGGAGAGACACTCACACAGTTGTCGGGATATAATGATTTGGCCCTTGTCAAAGTCACCCAGACCTTCACCCCTGTCCATTTCATCTGCATTCAAACATCAACTATGAGTATCGACTGTTTGCTCACCATCTAATTCCAGACCTAAGCATGCATCTTTTCTATGAGACAGGAAACATTATTTGCTTCACATCTCACCCCCCCCCCCCCCCCCCACCCCCTGCCCAAACAGGTCTATCCTTTAACCTGTTTGCTGACTCCACCTGGACAAATGCTTCTGCACCACAGGAATGCACTTCACCTGACCATTTCTTAGTTTACAGAGGCTACCAGAGGTTCAGCACAGCACCCCTGGTGGCCAGCGAGTGTTATCACATGCCTTCTACACCATGATGCCAAGGTAATTTGTAGAGGAGCAACTTTCACGCCTGCTTCACCGTGAGCCACTGCTCCAAGCCAATCAGAATCTCCACTTAGCAAACCGAATTCATCTGTTCCTCAATACTTAAACAACATTAATAACTTTTAGTACTACAAATAGGAACTGTACAGTATATATACAATGCAAAAAGTGAAGCCACATACATTTGGGAAAAGGGGAACAAATTAGACTCACATTAACAGGACACACCTGCAACTTTTCAAACAGTGTTTTCAAACATTCTTAAACAATAGCCTTTAAAACAAATCTAATTTCCTACTTAATGCTAACCTTAGCCCTAACCCTAACCCTAACCCTAACCCCAACCCCTCCAAGCACTTAACATAACAGGAAGACATTCAGGTCTGCTGATGATCCTGCTGCCCGTGCCCTTAGTTTTAAGGTCATCTGGGCTCCCCGGAAGTGGGTGATCCTCCACCATTGGGGGTGGGGGGTTACTCCCTCTACATAAGTAATCGAAACCAAGCTCACCAACACTTTCAGTCAGACATGCCAGGCCACGAGGGATACGCCTACACTTCAGCACATTTGGCATCGTGGTCTAGTTGCTGGCTGGCGTCTGACTCAATTTTTCAATTAAGCAATTCCAAGAAAAAAAGAAGTAAAAAATCTTCCAACCAATCAGTCAAAACTGACAACAGGATACTTATTCAGAGTCATTTGTTTACATAAGCAGGCTGCTAGGGACAACACCCTTCTTCTTTTTAGTATCCACTTGCAGCTCTAAGCCATAACAGCCAAACACTCTGTCAGATTTGTGTCACTCATAGATCCTTTATAAATAATTTGGAAACTTCATCTGCCAACAAGTGAGCCATGATCATGCAAGGTTACAGGTAAGACATTGTGTTCTTGTAATTATCCTAGAACAAGTGTGGCTCAACATGGTCCAGAGTAAAAAAATAAATAAAATACAAAACATTAAATAAAAAACAATAAAACTGCTATTATATGTTTTTCGTCATATTTGAAAAATTCTTGCTTTCATTCCTGCAGTAATTTTTTATTTGTGCTTGTACTGGTATTTTGGTCATTGTATTTAGCTGATGAGCACAGACAGAAGAGTCTTATATAAATGAATATTGTCTCTGTCTGATGAAAACTGTGGAGGCCATATGTCCTATATTGGTGGCTTTTTACTATACAGGGAAGAGGCCCATTCTCCTCTGTGTACTGATAGAGTTTGATATCTAACACTGGCAGATTTCGGTATGGGTGACATGCGCCATCGCCCAGGGATGCATCTTGCATGGGGGATGGTGGGACCAAACAAAAAAAAAATTGTTTGTGACATTTGGCGAACAGTGATTTGCTCTTCCATATTGCTCATTTCCAGGGGGCGGGCTGACCTCAGGTCACCCTGCAGGAAGCCCTAGGTAGGGGAGCAGGGGACTCTATGAAATAGTGCATCTCTAACTTTGTTGGGGGGGTTGCCAAGGGCAGCATACAAGCTAAACACACCACTTATATCTAATGAAAAAATGGGAATATTAGCATCTGCAACTGACATATGTGCCTCGCTGACAACAATCCGGGTAATTCCATTTAAAACATCAAATTGTTCACTGATGGTGTAAAGATAGGTCTCTATTTGTGGTGCTAAGAGTGTTTTAGGCTTATTTTGAAAAGCAGTTTCTGAGAAAATGTATTTTATCACATTCTCGAAATAACAGATTTTTGGAGATACACGTTTTCATAGGCTAGCCACAATATGAATATATTAACATTTTTTGAGCGTTTTCCCAGGTACTGCAGCCTGGTTCTACTGGCCATACTCTCCTGAGTAGCTCTTACGGTACATTATTCCAGAATATACCCTGAGATTTATACCATCAGCCTTTCACTCTTACAGCCGGCAGGGTCTCCTGCTGCTTGTTGTTCTCTGCAGGTGGCTTTTGTCACAGGAGCAGAGAGATATCACAGATGAAGACGTAAGACGTTTGGAATGATTTCCAAGTGACAGGGCCAACAAGCGGGTCGACCGTGACACAGAGGTCAGAGATGGGAATGTCTGGATCACTCACACTAATCTGCTTACTGTTTCCAACCATGTTAGAATGGAAAGGTGCAGCATCAGAAACAAGCATCCTACCAAAAAGAACCACTTTACCCACTGTCTGGTACGTGCCCTGCAGAAAGGCAGAAGGCAGCACTGAAATCCAACATCGGACTTTTAAATCCAACTTTCACATAAGCATCAAAACCTGAGCTTTGGGAGTGTGTGTGTGGGGGGGGGTGCTTCAAGAGGAAAGCTTAATTATACCAGATCAGTTTTTAAGAATTGCAGCAGAAAGGAAAGAACAGGTAGGAGAGGTACAGTATAGAGAGGAAAAATGAATTGCGAAGCAGTCACTGGTTATCTGCACGCGCTCCAAAGCCGTGGAGATGCTGGATGCGAATGTGAATTTCAGACATGCTGCCAGAAGTGTCTCAGGCTCAGGCAAGCGGGGCGATCAAGTGTCAGCCGCAGGTGCCTATAACCCTCGTCTGCCATTATTTAATTAACATTAAAACAAAATAATTGTGTTAAAACTCCACAAGCCCAAGCAGCTGACATTCCATAACTGCTCCGAAAAAACTCAGTCTTCCCCTCAGATTGTTCCGGTTATTGAACTTATATTTTATTATTTTATAACAGCCCCTAACTTACTTCAAGTTACAGCACCCCTAGAGGTGGCACAGAGGAGTGCCTGTTGCCTGGCTTTGCATTACAACTCAGCGGTCTCGACCAGGAAAGGGCAGAGATGCCACAGGGTTTGGCTTCCTCTCGTCTGCTGGCTGCCGACGCCGATGCATCCAGCTGAGGTACAATAATTCGACACCTCCTGAGCCGCAGGACCCTTCACTGTGACAACCGCTGCTTTGTTTTATATCCCGGCTCTCTTCGAACGCAATAAAAAATTACAGTCAGCAGCATCCAGGCTGTGTTTTCATGCCTGGAATTCTGCCTGTTTCGGCCGCCTACCCCTCTCCCCTCCGCCTCCCCTTTCCTGCGTGGGGCTCAGGATACACATTGTGGTGGCCTTGCTAAATTATTCATTTATTTTTATAGGCACATGCGCACTGAATGGAAGTTTGTTTCACGATGTCTGGGCCCCCCAGAGGAATTCTGAGCCCGCTGCTTCCTGTAAGCAATTAAGTGGGAACAGGCCGGTGGTGAGGTCTACGGCCACTTAACGGTGGCAGGAAGCCATCTCCCACAAAGGGATGTGAAGCCTGCTTCGCGAGTGGCCCGACAGCGTGAAGCAGTGCTTCCCAATCTAGTCCTCACGGACCCACAGACAGTCCACGTTTTTGCTACCAGGAGCTGGGAGGGAGCAAAAATGTGAACTGGCTATGGGGATCCCGAGGACCAGATTGGGAAACACTGGTGTAAAGTGTCAAAGCAGGTCTCATTTGAGGTTCTGTCGATGCCTCACCAGCCCATGTCACACCAGACACAGGCAGAGTGGACATACGGGAGCCCACAAGAGCAAGATAAAGTTACAAAATATTAGCATAAACCTGAAAAACCAGCTACTACCATACAGCAAAGCAACAGGTTAATTAAAGAGTCCATCTCAAAGTCCGGTCATTTTTCCCATGTATGGTCTTTTTATATGGCTCAATATTATAAACAGCCAAACTGCAGTCCTACATAAATAAAAATCATATAATGTGAATCAATACAAAACCATGTTTGGCAAGCTTGATTAAAATGAAGAGCACAGAAATGAATCTTACTTGGATCTGACATTAGTTTCGGCGCTAAATAAGTAATTTATCAATGGAATGGACATTTTTCAAGCTTTTGTTAGAGGTCATTACAGCAGCTGAGCTAGTTAAAATGATCTATAACCATAAGAATATTGGGGGGCAGCGTGAGGCTCAGTGGGCTATGCCTCTGTGCCTGTGATCAGAAGGTTGCCGGTTCAAGCCCGGCCTTGGCACACCGGTAGGTTCTTGAGTGAGGCTCTTAATCCTTAATCACCAGCCACCGGGATGCCACCATGGAGGGCTACCCTTCATGCCCAGCTCCCTCTTACCTACAGAGAGCAAGCTAGGGGAGGTGTGAAGGGAATTTCCCCACATGGATCAATGAAACATCAATTATTATTATTATAATTAATCAGTGACCCAACTGAATCATTTCACAAAAACTGTACTGTCGTTTACTATTTCCATTCCATCACTAACCATATCACCCTATCCCTGTCTTTAGAGCTGCTGGCTCTAATGGTTTCTGTAATTCAGAGACAGACTAAAGAAGGCAGAGGAACGATCAGCACCCTGGCATTAAAACACCCCGTAAGACCTGCATAGTCTGTCCAATGAAGAAAAAAAAAAACGAAGACAGAGGTATATTGTGTTGGAGTTTCTCTCCTCTGTTTTTTTGGCTGTCGTGCTCCTCTCTTTGCAAGACAGCTGGAGGTAGCTGGTCCCACCCCTGGTCTCACCTGCCTGGAGAGTTACAGGAGGCATTCAGACGCTGCGGTTACTGGCGCTCTCCGGGGGAACCTGCAAATGCTTTAAGGAGCTGCTTGTTTATGTGGGCCCAGCGACAACTGTGATCACGCCGAAGCTCTCACATTCCGGGGCATTTCTCCAAATTCAAGTTAAACGGCGATGAGGTTCTCAGAAATTTGTGCACGCATATATCTTTAAAAAAAGTAATTGGAGAGAGCAGGTATATTACAGCTTAATTGATTTTTATTATTGCTAGCAGTGCATAAATCTCTCAGCAGCAAAAAAAGTAAATAAAGTAAAAAGTATATATACTTGATTGGCATTATTATAACTAGATTATTTATATATAATGTGTTGAGAGACAATGTAATATCCTAGCTATAATAACACCAATCAATATCTTTAATTTGTTGAAGCCATACTGTGCTACACTAATAAAATTATAGCAACTAAGTTCGGGTTTAATTCAGACCATAAACAGGATTTATTTGGATTTAGTTGTACATCATTTAAACAATCTAGTGGATCTAATTCTACAAATATGTAATTTCTGCACAGCTACACCTTAGGTGGACTTGACAGCATGTTCCATGGTCTTCAGAGAAAACGGGGAAGTTCAGCTGAGCCGTCCCACTCGGGCGCCGGGCGTCCTGACAGTTGTCATCGGGGAAATAGGAACTTGACAAATGACTTCCCCTCCGGTGGACGTCCCCCTGCTGGGGATGGCCGGGACGCCCCGGCGGCTGAGAGCGTGCCGGAGTGTGGCCGCTATTCATCCTGCGTGAAAGGAGGGCAGTGTTTGTGGCGGCGCCATGTGCAGCTGGGCATTCGGGGTGCGGGGGAACCCAGTGCCGTCCTCACGCAGCTGGCAAGGCGAACGCATCCCCCCCCGCAGAGCTGTGCTCCACTTCCTCCCCCTTCCCCCTTTCTTCCTTACACATGATTCCATGGTGCAGAAAATGAACTAAGAGTCATAAGCCACTAATGCTAAAGTTCCTAGAAGTCACTCTGAAGTAGTGTAATGGTATAATTATTTTATTGCCACAGAAGGTTTTATAACAGGCTCATAATAAATATCATGGGAAAATGATGACATTTGATTTAGAGACTAAAACTTGTAGCTGTTTGATTTCACATTGAGGGTACATTTTTTATACATTGTCTTTCACACATACCTTTTATTGGTGTTGTTGTCTCTTTAAGCACCCCCTGCTGGATGATTAACTCTGTGTTTGACATGGGGGAGGAGCAATGGCCAATTCCTGTGATGTCAGCAATCAGGAGAATTGCACCTCTGAGCCTTTTTTTCCAACGTAGTATCACAATTTCACATTCATTTATCTTATCCTTTTGTTAAATACAGTGGTACCTCAGAACTCGAATTTAATCTGTTCAGAACTCCAGATCGAATCCTAAAAAGTTTGAGTTGTGATCAAATTTTCCCCAAAAGAAATAATGAAAAACCAATTAATTGGTTCCCAGACCCAAAAAATTACACCTAAATATGTTTTTTTAGCATTTAAACACGGAAATGAACCGGATAAAACAACAAGAGCATATACTATACTAAACACATCTAAGCACATTTATCAAAACAGAAATTTGTAAAGTAAGAAAATAAATGTATCCAAACAATGTGTCCTGCCCCGATTGTCTGCTCCTTCCATGTGCCACACCTCCTCGTTAATCCCGTGTGGAATCCCCGTGTAATCAGTTGTTTCTAATTGTTTTCATTAGTCCTCTGTATTTCGTCAGCGTTTCAGTTTGTTTCCCCAGTCCGGTCATTGTATTGTCCGTCTGCATTTTGCCTGCCTTACCTGTAATTAAACCCTGTATTCCCCGATACCCTGACGTCTGCGCCTTTGTCTCCGTTCTGTCCAGCTCGGCACAACAATATTATTATAATTAAATGTATTGTATGTTTATTATTAATATTAAAATAATGAATAATAAATCTTTATTTTGAAATGTATTTTATTATATAATAATAATTACTGTTACTGTCTATCATTGTCTAAATGTATTTTTACTGTCTAAATATATATATTCAGTTAGTGTAAACATGCACGGTGCTATCACAGCAAATGCAAGGCTGAGACTGAAGTGTTACCCTTTGTTTCCGCTGAGAGACGTGCCGCGCAACTCATTTCCCCGCAAGTTATCTTAGGTCGGCGTTCACAGTTTGACTTCTGAGATTCAGATCGAGTTCTAGGTAATTTTTTTTCGAACTGGTTGGTTCGACTTTTAAGAAATTCGAGTTCTAATGAGTTCGAGAACTGAGGTACCACTGTGTATAAACCATGTATATAGATTTTCTGTAGTCTGTAGAGATGGTATTCAAGAAAGAATTTCCATGTGCTTTGCACACTGTACTTTGCGCATATGAAAATAAAACTTTGAATCTTGTATCTTAATCTCATTTTCTTTTCTGACCTTTGCTGAACTTTTTTCCTCTTTTCAAGTATCTAACGAACAAAAATTAAGTATGGATAGAAAACTAAATGGAGCACAGCACAGTGTTCTCACGCCTCTGGCATGGGGTTCGTATCTCGCCTCTGCCCTGCAGCCAATCCTGACAAACCAATTTAAATAAACTGTTCTAAATGTATCACATTGGACCGAACTCACTATGCATCAAAGTTATTCGGAAACCTCTTAGGTTCCAGAATCAACAAGAAAAAGGGCAACATTTTTGGAGCAGTAGAGGTATTATCAGGCTGCACCACTTTACAATAAGGCTCCCTTTCGCTAATTGTAAATGGTAGTAACTCATTAATAAAAAGAAAACTATGTTATAACTTGTTTAAAATTGTCTATTAATAATTTACAAAGTGTTATAACCTAACTAATAAGCAGATTATAAACTATTCAAAAACCCGTTATATGGGTAGCCTTATTGTAAAGTGGCACCCCATCAGGCTAACATAGCATGAAACAGTGTACACGTCATTGCTAAATCAGAGTTCCTGTCGGACTGCAAAACCAACCAGCCAGTACTCCTATGTAGTAGAGCGTCATGGAGGAGGGGTGGGACGGGATATACAATATATCACATTGAGGACTGACCCTGACTGATGGGCACACACATGCACACATTTACACACTACTGGCAGTTTAGAGAGACCAAATGACATCAGAGCATGTCTTTGGACTTCAGAGGAAATCCCGGGCACTGTCAGGAATCCCGAGGTACACAGAGAAAACACGTGAACTGCACAAACTCAGGGCAAGGGAGGTGTGAGGCCAGTGCTGCCCACTTAGCCACCCTGCTGTAAAACCAGTGAAGTGCAATCGGGGGCTTCCTGATTATTTTAGCTGTGAAGTCAAGCATAAGAGTGAAGATTTTTCTTTAGAAAAAAAAAAAATTCAATGTCAACATTCCATTTGAGGCCTGTGAATTACATTCAGTCTACATTCATCTTGCATTTACAGTGAACAGGCCATCGAGCTGCATCCCTGTCCAAATCAACTGCCATTCAGCCAACTTGCATCTTGACTTCATACTATGAGTGTTTGCAATCCCTCCCCTCCAGACATTTGCCTGTTCACTAGTTGCGCAATATAATTTTCAGAAAAGTTTAATCTGTCTTGCTTTAGATCCTAGTGTAATTATATATTTTTTCCCAGCATATGCCACATGAAAGACTTTTGAAGGTTCCACAGAAAATATCGTCAGGGAAACAACCATCTTAACTTGGGATTGGTTTCCATGGCAACAGCCCAGCATCCAGGTGCCCCTGCTACCTGTGCAGGGTGAGTGATGAACCTGAGTTCCTGAGAGCGAGGAGCGGTCGGTGGCTTAATACCGGAGGCTGGAAGCAGCACAAGGATGTCCAGGAGAACCAGGGCATCTGGTTCCGTTTACTGTGCGGAGGTGGATTCTGTCCATCTCAACGGGGAAATGGGCTCGGGGAAAAGAATGCGTGGGCTGCCCGGCCTTGATCATTCCAGATCCAGGAAGACGCACGGTATTCAACTACTAGACAATCGCTTCTGACCACAAGCGTGGGAGTGTGCTCCTCACAAGCCATAAACAGTAGATACACCCCACGCCCTGATCTCTACAACATGCCTCATTTATCAGTTTATTTCCTGATCTGTCTGTCCAAAGTTCAAGCAGGATGGAAAAGCATCACCAAGCTCCTCCCAAGCTTGATGATCGGAGTTAAAAACTGCCTGGAGGGATGGTGCTGCATGGGGGGTAAGTATGTGACAGCACCTGCAAGACGATTCACCGGCCAGTAGTCCCATCTAAGGGAGATGGACTGATGAGAAAGAGACTGGCTCCCCCGAATTGGTGTCTGGTACAAGAGGGGGATTATGGGTACACAGAAACAAATGTCAAGACGGACACCGCGTTAGACACAAGCAAAAGAAGCCAGGGGTGACTTCATAAATCCCACCTCTTTTCCCCCTGCTGGAGCAAGGGTACCTTTCCAAGTCAAGCTAAGTGAGATTTGGAAGTCAGCTTTGCTTTAGCGGGATGGTTATAGCAAGGGCCGGGGGGGGGGGATCTATTATGGGGTGTATTATTGTTTGGGGAAAGGAACAGAGCCTGTCCAGGAGATGATGGAGGACTGTTGGGCGGGAGGGATCTGCACATGTGCCCCCGCACTGCACTTGGGCCAAGAAGCGAGCAGGCGTATAGTCACAGGGGAGAAATTATCAAAACCACGGATCAATCAGTGCCGGGGGGGGGGGGGGGGGCGGGGTAAAGAGCAGCCATTTTATAGGGTCTCTACAAGGAAGTGCCTTTTATTTCATTTCACTTTGCTTCTAATTCCTCTGATGTTTTTTCAGTAATACGGTTCAACCAAGGATAGCGCTCATTTTACAGGGTTTGAATATTACTCTGCAGCTAAAGACAGTGATACAATGTTAATTCAAAACAGTGAGCAAGGAATTTCCCTGTTAAATATTATGATTTTTCTTCTACCCTTTCCTTCGTTCCTATATGCTCCTTGTTTTATGAGCTCTGTGTACCCTGTCACTGGGTGTGAAACTGACATATACCGCACATATTCCTCGACTGAAACTACCCGTAGAGGGAAGGTGTACAATATATATCCCTTTAGTAGCACATTTGATAAAACTTATTTGCTGATATATTCAATTGTATTGGTATTGAAAATTCAGTTGAATTAAGTGAAATAACACTTCATATGATTAAAAAATGTTTTGAATTATGGTAGCTCCTGTTTTTAATAAATGGTGCAGCCTCCACAGCAAGAATAACATGCTACTTCTATTTGCTATTTAATAGGGCTGGAGAATACCGTTGGAGGGATTATGGAAAAGAGCTTCATGCAGGACCTTTCAAGATACTTGATACTGTTAGTTTAGCATTTATGGGCAGTCCTCTGTAGACCAAAGGTTTTCAACAGGGTTTAAGCATGGAGACCAAGATGGCCATTGGAAAACCGATCCACTTCTGTGCTGATTCTGAGGTATGTCTGCGGTCGTTGTCCTGTTGCAAGGTCCACCTATGGCCAAGCCTCAGCTTCCAGACAGAGGCACCCATGTTTTTTGTCTAAAATGTCCCGGTACTTGGTGAAATTCATTATTCCACTGATCTCAACGGCAGCCTCTGGATTACTGGCAGCAAAACAACCTCAGAGCATCAGTGATCCACCACTGAATTTGAGGGCAGGAAGGTGCTTTCTTTGGACACCAAACATGCTGACATAATTCTATTTCGAGTCTCATGTGAGTAGACCTCACGGTACCATAGTTCCAAAGACATATAGTGAACTCCAAAGGCTTGATTTTTCCGGGTGCACTCCGTCTGGCCTTTCTTCATGCAGCCTGTCCAAGGAACCTGATGGTATGGAGGAATCATCATATGCTTAATTTTGAGACCACAAGATGCATCTAGAGCGTGCAGTTGTTGAAATGTAGTCCTTGGGCCCTCTTCTGTGCCTCCCGCACCCTCTTCCTACTGTGCATGGGGGGGAACACACACTTGAGTCGTCTTCTTGGCAAGGTGACAGCCATCCCAGCCTGGAATGCTCTGATTATTGTCCTACCAGATGTTTAGATATATGTATAGCCATTCACACAACTGTCTGCCCCTTCTGAACATGCAGCCCTTTGTCTTTTCCCAGGGTGATGGAAGCCCCGAAGGGATTTTACCCAGTTTTTACATTTCAGTGATATAGGAAGCAAAAGCTGCCATAAGAATGACATTGAGTTAAATACAACTCTGAAAGGATATTCGGTGAGCAATATCCACCCAGTATCTTCCATCCATCCATCTTGTAACCACATAAAATATTGTTTTATTTAAAATATTGTTGTATTGCTGTGAAGGATGTGATGTAATGTTCTTAAGCAGTACGCATCCCTGATCACAAATAAGTAGGAAGCACATTTCCTAAGGGCGTATTTTAAGTGAGCAGGGCCCTTTATGCACCACGCTGTGCATCTGATCATTTCACCCATAATCTGGGTAGTGCACCCGGGTCAAGGGAGAGGATGCGAGGCGGTTCTGCTGTCGAACCCAAATTCCAATGCGGTCAACGTCTTCAAGGAGACACGGGATGCCACAGTGGAAAACTGGCGAAGTTTGGCCAAATATAAGAGTTACGGTTAATTGGCGCTGGGAAAACGGATCCCGGCTTTCCATGAGAGCTTTGTGTGAGGCGCAGGGGGCTCCTCGGAAATCGAAAAGGCGGGCATTGCATCCGGAGGCAGACAGAGAGCCAAAGCCCTCCAGGAGAATGGCTCTCCCCTGTGTGTTCTGGCACCGCTAAACCCAGGGCTTTCATTACCGATAGCGAAAAGTCACACCTCCGGATGATTGATGCTCCCAACATGGACAATCCCACCTCTTGTCCATTTGGGGGGGTCCTGCCTCTGGATTGGCGTCCAGAGAAAGGAGGGTTCTGTGGTCGACACGGATCCCCGGGGCAGTGAGAGAGAAAGCACTTGTTATAGCGTTGTCAAGGCCGGCGTTGAAGCAAACCGGGAGTGAAAATCAAGAACACCCCACGATGGTGTGATGTCTTGGCACTTAAAAACAGAAACAAGTACCTCGCCAAGCTGCCCCACTTGCAGGCTTAACTGTCTTGGCTAAATGGGCACCAAGCTATGATAACAGGAGCTGCCTGGATGGCGTAGCCAGACCTCAGATAGAGAACCACCTGTTTGACAAAGGGCATCTCTGGGACACAGTGCTGCTGTGCTGCACAAGCTTTTACTTTTTGTTTTTTAACACAGGCATTAATGGCCATTGGGTTTTAGCACACTGTGCTATGTCAGTCAATAAAAACATTAACCGCTATTGCTATAAGAGAATATGAAGACTCTACACTCACCTAAAGGATTATTAGGAACACCATACTAATATGGTGTTTGACCCCTTTCCCCTTCAGAACTGCCTTAATTCTACGTGGCATTGATTCAACAAGGTGCTGAAAGCATTCTTTAGAAATGTTGGCCCATATTGATAGGATAGCATCTTGCAGTTGATGGAGATTTGTGGGATGCACATCCAGGGCACGAAGCTCCCGTTCCACCACATCCCAAAGATGCTCTATTGGGTTGAGATCTGGTGACTGTGGGGGCCATTTTAGTACAGTGAACTCATTGTCATGTTCAAGAAACCAATTTGAAATGATTCGAGCTTTGTGACATGGTGCATTATCCTGCTGGAGGTAGCCATCAGAGGATGGGTACATGGTGGTCATAAAGGGATGGACATGGTCAGAAACAATGCTCAGGTAGGCCGTGGCATTTAAACGATGCCCAATTGGCACTAAGGGGCCTAAAGTGTGCCAAGAAAACATCCCCCACACCATTACACCACCACCACCAGCCTGCACAGTGGTAACAAGGCATGATGGATCCATGTTCTCATTCTGTTTACGCCAAATTCTGACTCTACCATTTGAATGTCTCAACAGAAATCATCAGAGACTCATCAGACCAGGCAACATTTTTCCAGTCTTCAACTGTCCAATTTTGGTGAGCTCGTGCAAATTGTAGCCTCTTTTTCCTATTTGTAGTGGAGATGAGTGGTACCCGGTGGGGTCTTCTGCTGTTGTAGCCCATCCGCCTCAAGGTTGTGCGTGTTGTGGCTTCACAAATGCTTTGCTGCATTCCCCAGTTGTAACGAGTGGTTATTTCAGTCAAAGTTGCTCTTCTATCAGCTTGAATCAGTCGGCCCATTCTCCTCTGACCTCTAGCATTAACAAGGCATTTTCGCCCACAGGACTGCCGCATACTGGATGTTTTTCCCTTTGCACACCATTCTTTGTAAACCCTAGAAATGGTTGTGCGTGAAAATCCCAGTAACTGAGCAGATTGTGAAATACTCAGACCGGCCCGTCTGGCACCAACAACCATGCCACGCTCAAAATTGCTTAAATCACCTTTCTTTCCCATTCTGACATTCAGTTTGGAGTTCAGGAGATTGTCTTGACCAGGACCACACCCCTAAATGCATTGAAGCAACTGCCATGTGATTGGTTGATTAGATAATTGCATTAATGAGAAATTGAACAGGTGTTCCTAATAATCCTTTAGGTGAGTGTATATTATTATTTAGAACTGAATTTAAAATGAAAGTGATTTGCGGGGCATTGAAGAGTGTTCAGTTCAAGCAGGTGACATCATTCTAAACAGGAAGTAATGCGAGAGTGTACATAATCAATAACTTAATCACACTCGTAAGGACCCCAGTTCATAGAATGAAGAGTGGGAATAAGATTTTGTTTTTCCTGTGATGAACAGGCATCTCTTTGGGTGTCCCTTGTACTTCCTGTCACAGAACACATGGTTGGGAGATGGATGGATGATCAATTATTACTCTCATTTACATTTCATCATAAACCGTTAGACCAGGAGGGAAATGCATTAGCCAAATCAGACACACCAGATGGTCATGGCTTCTCACTCCAAACAGGAAAGTCTCTGCCTGTCCCACCCCTTCTCAGAAACCCAAACAAGCATTTTAAGAACGAGAAACGTGTCCCAGCCTTGTGGCTAAATATATCCCACTTCCGCAGTGACATTGGTGGTCTATGCTGGCTTAGACGTGGGATTTGGTGAGCGGCGACCGCCAATGGCCGGGTGGGGGGGGGGGGGGGGGGGGGTCTGTCATGCCAGAATGGGGCCTCCTGCTGTGTGGCGGCAGGAAGACGACCACAGAGTTCTGACCCGCTCCAGTGGCGGCCCAGTGCTGAGCTTTTCAGAAGAACATCTTTTGTACAGATATATCTCATAGGCACGAGGGTACTACATACTCTGCCCTGAGGGGGGCAGTGTCTCACCTGTAGGGTAGCTCAAGGGGTACTTTAATTTAATTAGTGTTAATACACTGACGGGGCTCTTAGGATGTACCAGAGCTTACAATGGCCCAAACTCAACCCAGGACAACCTTGTTCTATTACACCATGGGCGTCTGCAGCTGTATGCGGTGTGCAAATCCTTGGCATTTATTTGACTAATTCGGCTTTTTTTGTATCTTTGTTGTCCTTGTTATCCTATGTCTGTTACAGAAACATACAAAGAGGAGAAGGGCTGCAACATTCCAGGTAAAATATGAATCAAAATTTATTTTTCCCCACTAAGAATCAAGATAGTGATTTTCTGTCACTATTCCTGAACAACTGATATCAATCAGTATTATTTGGCATTACATATTATCTTTATAAAGATGGAACTATCAAAATGTAGAGATACACAATATAATGGGTAACATGCCAATATTTATACTTTATCAATATTTAAAGTTAGCGGCACCTCAAAATAATGGAGGTGATCGCATTGGGTGATCAGTCATGTTCCTCCGAGGAGAACAAGGGATTTTGTCGGCTCGTTTACCATCGAGATGAAATCCTTCACGCACCAGTCATACACCCTTTGAGTTCTGCATGGTTATAGCAACAGTAAAATTCAAAGCATGTTTGAAGTAAGCTGATTCAACCAGCTTTCAAAATCCACACAACATTTCACAGGAACAAAAACAGGTGGGACTAAAATAATTGGATTTTCTCCTAATCTTTATAAAATGATCCTGCATAACAGACCACCATCATCAGTGTTGGACAGGTAAAACTCTGGACCAGGTTGCAAGACTGAGGGACGGTCATAGACTTCAACCTAATGCTCCCAACGGTCAAGAATGGTCTCCAGAGCCCACATTCCCATAAGCAGGACAAGCGGCTGAAGAAATTTGATGGATGGATGGTATTCCTGTTATCTGAAGCTTTGTGAATTCAGACCATGCTATTTTACAACAATTATCGATAAACAACAATACTGTAGGAATGCATTTAAGTATGGAAGCTGAGAATGTTTGCAATCACTTTTTATGCCGTTTGTGTTGACGCTATGGGGCCGTCATGCCACGTGCAGCACTGTTCGCAAGCGTTATTTAACGTGTGAAATTAATATAAACAAACCTCTGCACCCACATTCAAATCTACATACGCTGTCTGAATCCCTGGGGGTTATTCAGCTAAGTGCAATGTGCTGAGCTTAGTACTGTTCCATCTACACAAAGGTAGACTAACAGCGCGACACTTAGAGATCAATGTAAACTCTATACATGTATAAGCTGCAAGTCCTTTTAAAACACATAGCTTACGCTGCCATGCTGCTAAATTATCTTATCTCGAGAAAACGAGCCTTGTTATCTCTAGATAAATTGTCTTATCAGGAGAAAGCGATTACATTAATAATCGCAAGCACAGCCGTTCTTGGCTTCCGTATTTAAGAGGAAAAAGCATAACTATATGTTTACCTGATAATTCCCTCACACAATTACTCAGACTGTGTGTTGACTGCTATGAGTTTACAAAAAGCCTTCTGCTGGCTCTGACTACCTATCAGAATGTAGAAGTTTCCTGCAAATTAACGGGAGAAAAAGGGGTAAATCAGAAAGAGTATAAGACACTGCATTCGCAGAAACCACAGCAGACATGTGTTAATCGTCAGCTACTGCAGCTTAACAAGCTAACACAGCAAATCCCAGGGAGCGCAAAAAATATATTATACCCTTTTCCTCCACTGTAAGCATCTTTGGATAAGAGCATCACATAAATGAGTTCAATGTAATGATCACGGACCTGACCGACCTGATAATCACTGCCACCCTGTCAAGCAACATGCACAGATGTCCAAAGGCAGCACTGTCACAGCAGGGCAATTTCACACAGCTCCTTTATCCAGGGTCTTCTAAATGCTCACTCTCCCAGGCAGCACAGGGGAGAAGGCAGGGGTACACCCTGAACGGGAGGCTGGATTATCAGACAGCTCAATCAGACTCACAGGGTAAAATCATTTAAAACAAGCAACACTATTAACACAGGAGGACATTCACAAAGTTTATTTGTGTTGGATACAGGGCACTCTGAAGTTAGATGCAATACATTCACTGATGCGATCTCCTCCTGCTGGTCAAGTTAGGGAGTGCTGGTCTTTCCATTACATTGTTAAAGTGACCACTGCGTCACTGATTGTTATAGTCTGTTTTTTTTTTAGTTTTTTTTTTTTTTTTAAGAAAGCACAATCAGAGGCAATCGGAGGGACATCATGCCTTATGACAGGTGATCCCAGGACGGAGGCTGCGGTCCGAGCTCACCTCCGATTATAGGGTGCTGGGGGTGGGGGGAATCCCAGGGGTGTGGATAAGGACAGAGGAGATGCAGTATGGTGGGAGAAGGCTGGCGTGGGACAGGAGCAGAATCACACATGCTCAGGACTCAGCGGAGGCCTGTAATTAACCCAGGACGCAAACCCAGAAACAGCCTGTCCTCAGCCACGGGCAGTGCACATAGTCCACAGCAGGCGATTCTCTGTGGCTGATCCCGACTCAAAGAGAGCACATCTGCCCCCCCTCCATTTCTCCGCATGACCGTCAGAGCGAGGGGCTGCTGACGGAGGTGTCCGGGCTGCCCTCGTCCTCCACGGTGCCGTCCAGCATCAGGCTTGAAAGCTGCTTCTGAGCGCAGGACAGGAAGAGCTCCAGGCTGGCCAGGTTCCTGTGGCGCGTGGCACGCTCCAGCTGGAGGGAAAGAGGAGCATGTTACCGGGGCCGGACGTCACACATGCGGGTGGTCAAAGCGCGGTAACAACTCCATCAAAACGCAGACCGACAAAGGAGCGAAGCCCATAAAAGCGACTGTCAATTACTGGCTTAAATGCATAAGTGCCTTTTTTGTTAAAAGTTGGAGTTATGCAAATGAAATACATTCACAGAGTAAGATGACAAGTTCACTTCACATTCAATGGGGCATCCCGCCCCCCCATACTTTCAGGCTACTGTAATCCGCTTAATCGCAGCCCCTTATCAATCTAAATCATTGTCAGAACGGGTCCAATGTAATCGCTAGATTTCCCTACAGGAGTACATTTCTCAAACGCTCACATTAGCAATTAACATAATTGGACCCATTCAGTTGCATGGTTCCAACTTTGCAAGTTGCTACGGTAGTTAGCGACTATGCTTTTGGGAAACGTAGCCCAGAGTAAGAGTCACCTAGCGAACAGTCATACAGAAAAAGAATGCAGGGGCCACGCAGTGATTCCCATGTGACCAGCACTATGTTCTCAGGTGACTAGCGTATCTCGAAGCTCTAAGCCTGCTCCTTCCAGTCACTTTCAGCGCTCAGCTTCATCGGCCCAGACCGAAAGGAAGAGCTGAAATATAACCTGACGTGTGACATTCAACAAGATGTCGGTCAGAGAGGAAGGCGGACCACGTCGAGCTCGGCACCAGGCCCGGCTCCGGCCCGTTCGCCGGGGCGGGGGGCTCGCTGTGGTCTGCGTCAGGCGGGCGCTGATGATATTTCCAAAGAGAAGGTACACAGAATATCTTCCTGGCCGCAGCCAAACCAAAGTTCGACGTGAAGAACACGTGCCCCCCCCCCCCCCACCTTTCTTTTTCTATTTTTACCAAGTATTCCCAAAAGAACGATGATCTCATTTTCTAAATAAACGACGAGGCTGCTTTTTGGCCACCGGGTGGCGACCATTCCCCAGGCCTCTAGAGCGCCACCCAGCCAGGTCTGATCACTTTCACAGGCAAAAAAAAAAAAAACACCTTTTTTTTTTATTAATGAAGTGCTCTGACCAGGGCTACTCCACGTCCTTTCAGCTCTCGCCTCATTTCATCCTGACCTCTGACCTTCAGCTCCTGAGGTCAGGACAAAAATAGCTGAAGCTCAACAAACAAACCTGACATTGGTTAGAATTGTTGAGAGTGAAAAGCCTTCGTCAGACCCTAAGTGCCTGGAAGACATTGATCTGCTGCATGTGAGAGGATAACGGGCTGAATGCAGGTGTCAGATGCTGGAGAACCACAGGAGCTCAGAGAAGCTGAGAAACCGCAAATGAGACACGGCAACGTGTGACAACAGGCCTTTGCATCTACAGTGTCAATCATCTGAATCTATGATTCAAATATATATTTTTGCAAAAATGAGCAAATAAAGAAATCTATTGCAACAGCGGCGAAAAATAAAACTTTAAGTATTCCGCTTTCCATCCATTTTCCAAATGATTATCCTAGCCAGAATTGTGGGGGATTTCCAAATAAAACTCTACTGAGAATCCATCAAAGAACCATATTGCAACCATGATGATGCCGGATTGTCTGGTCAGGCTGCCGTCCATTTATCGACATGATCAGTGAAAAGGAAAACTAAATGTTCATACTCTCTGCACCTTCGATCGGGTCCGGAGACACGTGAAGCTAACAGAGGTTTCCATATGCATGTCCATCCATTAAGAGAAAGGTCTTTCTTCCGAACCACCATCTTAACTCCATACCTGACACGCTGGCTGTGTTTAAATGTGTCACTGTGACACATTCAGTCTCAGAAAGCAGCCTTAGAAGGATGCAGCCACTTTAAATTGAGTGAATGGTTTTTAATTGGACCACAAACACGGTCCAGCAGCCTATCAGATTGGCCCCGAAACGGCTCAATTCCGTTTCCCTTCCACACAGATTTCAGCACCAATACTAGGATGCCGAACACAACCCAGGTGTCAGGGAGAACATCAGAGCAGGCTGGAGATAAATGAGAAGGTCCTGCATCTTCAGGGACAGACCCACATGAGCAGAAGGTCACGCTCCTGAGGAAAAAGGCCGATGTGTCAAAGAAAATAAAAGCGAAGCGGATTCAGTGCAGGAGTCAAACTGATGGATGGCGATGCAAAAGGGGAACTGAGAAACACTACAGACAGGCGTGCTGGACATCCAAAGAAAACAGTCCGCTTCAGGACCAAACCAGAACCACATGGACGATGGGGGAAACCACGGTAACAGAAAGGGCTGCCTTTCCATCTGCTGATTGAGGACGGCACCTGGGAACAGGGGGGCAGAGGCAGCCAAAAGGGGCAGTGCTGGGAAGGTACACAGGAGCGACCACTGAGATCATGCGCGGAGATCAGCCACAGGGTGGTTTGGGAACACCGTAAACAGGCTGGCATTAATGAGAAACAAACGGCCGATCACATTTACAAGCATAGCGTAAGACCTCAGGTTTAAAATCCGGCCTTGTTCACAAGGTCGTCACGCAGTAAATCTTAGTAGACGATCCGTGTTTTTGCTCCCTAGGGAGCTGGGAAGGAGCAAAAACGTGGACCGGCTGTAGGTCCCCGAGGACTGGATTGGCAATCACTGCATTAGAGGCTCTGGGGGCAGTCAGGAAAAAGCATAAAAAACACTTCATGAAAACAGATCCTCATAATGTTAAGAATTCGAGCCACAGCTTCAATAATTAATGTCACGATAAGAATGTTTATTCCTATACTACTAAATCTAGGTGGAAAAAACTAACGACTGAGTACTCACACCTGTTAAAAGCAAAGCCAAACTCTAATGTGAGGTCAGTAAGGTCCGTCGTTTTAAGCCAAAAAACCCATGCAAATACCATTTAATAAATAATAATAACAAAAGTTAGAAAGTTGACACACTTCGACAGTCACACCACATGACAAATAGAAGCCTGCACCTGAATTTTATTATTTACATTTTTATATAAAGCTGGTGTGGATCAGCCAGTATGAATAACTGGTATTCAGTGCAGCCTCAGGACGTCCACAAAGCCCACGATCACTGCCCTGCTGGCTGAGTGTAACCGCCGCCTGATTAATGAGGTTTCAATGGGTGGCTGACTGATGAGGTATTACAGGCGAGGGGGCTCCCCAAGCCGGTGAGCAGGGGTCACCCGCTGGCCGTGGGGGCCCCACCACCCATCTGCGAGCCTTTCGCTCATTCGGGGGGCTAACCCCGTGAGCCCGGGGAACACGTGGCAGCAAAAACGGCAGAGAAGAAAACAGGAAAACACGCAGGCCCATCTGCCCGCCACATATCCCTCGGCCAGGGGGTGTCGGGGGGGAAAACACCTCCTGCTCAGCAGCTGTCCTCAGGAATGTGGGTGGAAAAACCTAACCTTGCTCCATCCCTTGGTGTAAACACACACACGCTCTTCTTGCCCCTTCCCCCCCCCCCACATTTAAATTTAGACCACAGGTGCTCCGGGGGCTGCTGACCCGGTGGTCAGAAATAGCTGCTTTTTCCCAGGGGCCACGAGACGGCACCCGGGCACACGGGCGTCAAGCTCCGCTACGGGCTTCCCCAGAAGAAGAAAAATAAATGCGGCTCGATAAACGCTTTGTGAGAGCGCCGGAGCGTGCCCTCCAACAGGCCTTTTATTGTCCATGGCTGATGCTTCACCAGACCAAACTGAGGAAGGAATGCTCTGCAGATGGTCCACCTCGTAAAAGACGGGCACACAAAGGACGAGGAGGGTGGGGCCGCTTGGCGGCACCGTGTCTTTTATTAACTTAAAAATCTTCCAGTCTTCCCTTCACCTGCTGCTCAAGCCATCCATGGGAAATTTATGCATCTCGGTTTCAGGTCTCTTCATGTTTGAGTCAATAAAAAAAAGACACCTAAATTTAGCTGAAGGAGTTAGGAACAGGAAGTCCAGCATTCAGTCCAGACTTGGTTATACAGTATGGATGGCGGGACAGGTAAACAATAGCTGGGGAAAGGCTAAAAGTGGCTGTTCTTTCTGGGAATGGATGAAAGCGACAGCTCCTTCAGACCTGCGACGTGTCACCAAACACTTGCCGCAGATGAAGTGCAGGAGACACACTCCTACAACAAGCTTTGTTATCTGTGACCATGTCCTAGGCCCCACCGCCGTCAAACGACCCTCGGCGTCGTCTGGCATCCTGCTGGAACGGAACCAGCTGCTAGGACATCTGGAATGTGGATTGTGAACCGTGGGTGGGGACACAGAAGACCATGTGTTCCTTTCTGTGCACATACCGCCTCGCTGAACCCAGAGCTGCCCTCAAGACTTTCTCTAGGTGTGTCGTAGGCCAGAAAAAAAGGAAGACATCTTGGCCGTTTTTACAGGCAGTCAGCAGAGTGCATAGCAGCAATGGGAACTGGCTTGAATTTAGGGAATTTAAAGTATCCACACTGTCGGGTGATGATCAAATCACCATTTCAGGTTTACATTCTTCAAAGCTCATGCCAGAAAATCCAAAAATAGGTAACCTACTTTAACCTAGTTGCCTGAGAGAAATCCAGACAGTGTATCGTTTTATTGGTCCAATACTTTTTCCAATAATCTGCAGCTTCCCTTCTCCTCCTCCTCACATGCAGTTCACTGCTCCTCCACAGCAGTACTGAACAAGATCAATTAAAATATTTGCGTAATAACAAGCATCCTCAGCTCCATCATGCCATGGGAGGTATGTTCTCGCCATATGTGACCCAAGTCTTTCTGGCATTCAATAGCCCAAGTTTCTGTACGTCTCACTGCGGTGTGGCGGGTTAACTTCCTGGTTTCCTGCAGCCTGTCTGGCTTTCGTTAAAGGCCGGTGTTGCCCCCATAGGACACAGCTGCGGCTCTCTTCAGGGACTGCTGGAAAAGCACCTTAATGTGTATTTAAAACACGTTAGAACCATGGCAACGAAACGACTTGCAAATAGGTAGTCAAGTAGCACAATGAGGCAGCTGGGACTCCGCGGTCCTGATTAAGCTAGAACCGCTGAGGGCTTTTGGGATAAACATCACTTGGATTTAAATTCTACTTCAAGTTACCACTAAAAGATTTACTTTTTTTGGTACTGCTGAGTTGATGGGGACAATATCACATCAGAGTAATCTGAGGAATGGCCCAGAAAAGTGGTATTGAAGAATATCTGGTAGTAAGTCAAAGATGGTATCATAAGTTTCACACTTATTCACACCTCCAGACTCCAACGACCCTCACATGATTGCCATGTGATCTAAGGAGTCTTAGTGACATCATGGTGTTGGATCACCGAAGGAGGTTGAAATTCCAAGGAATTTCCCACATTCAGATGAGACGATGAAGGCTCTTGGATGAGTGGTGAAACATATTCAAGATCCAACAGCGAGTCCAGCTGTTTTTGACATATTACTATAAATCATACCATGACTGGGGTGACTGAAAACCTTCACAGACATACTGTGCTCAAGACCACTAGTGCATATAATTCTGACTGCTTCTGCACGTATAAAGTGTAACCACAACCATCAACCGCCTTGGGGAGAGAACGTGCCGTTATGAGATGTACATATTGTCTGATTTCCTCATTTAAACTATGCCAGCGTAAAACCGAGATACGTGCTGGTCTAAGGCTGCTTTTTCACATCATTGTTCCTTTGCTAATAGCACTGTCAACATGACACAGACCCGTTAGATTTGTTTTTTAACTAAACCTGATGCTCTGGCAGATTCAGTTACCCATCCACCCCTCCTCTTCCTGTCAATCTGCTTCCCGCTTGATACTTCCAGTGTTGTCACAGTGGCCGTTCCCTTTCTATGGGATACCCAGCCCCTGTTGGGACTGAAATCCGGGCAGTATGATCTACTTATAAAACCACTACTTGGATCTTCCTAGACTACCTGTCTGAAATGCCAGGTCTGCTCCTGGGACCCGGTGGCCACCACCACCCTAGACCCCTTGGTGGGCCGCTCCAAAGCCCTCGTTTGGTACGCGTCAGGCCAATAAGAAACCTTGAGTGTGGAAGTCAGTTTTTTCGTGGACCTTCAAACCCAGACAGAGGGCTTTCAACTACATAAAATTCCATTCTGTAAAGTTTTGTATTGATTTCTGAGTGAGTAAAACCAGACTTCATGTGTTCTCACAAGACTTCATGCCTGTCCCCAGCATGGAATTTCACTCCTAGGGTAACCTCTTCTGATGACATAGGATAACATTTCATAAGGCCATGTTTGCTGTACCTGTGTCCTTAAACTTTCAATGAGGTCTCACCCAGGTAGACTTGTATGTACCACCATGTGCAGACTCTACACCTGTCTTCCCCGTGTCTTAAAACGTCTTAACTGAGAATTTGTCTGGTTCACCTCATGATGCTTCGGTGTCTTCCACAGAATTAGTCGTAGTTTTGTACTATACAGTCATTGACAAAAGTCTTGTCACATAAGGACATAGTAACTTAAAAAGGCATATAACTTTATTTCTAATCAATCAATTGTTACGATAAATGGATCAATTTAATGCCAAGGACTTTCACATTAATAACTGGGTGCAAAATGAAACAGTCAAAAAGTGTCCTGATGTTCACAGCTTGTTAAAGTCCATAACACCTGTTTTTGCAAGGACAAAAGTCTTGTCATGTCTTTTAATGATTCAACCAATCACAGATTAGAGGTTCACCTGTGACAAATATTGTAATTAACATAATCCCAGGTGTGTATAAAAAGATCCCCAGCAAACCAGACCTTCACTTGAAGTGCAACCTGACTTCTGACAACATGCCAAAGATTCAACCACAGACCAAGTCTGCTGAGGTGTCAGACGTCATTAATGTATCCAAACATCAAGTGGAGAGGATTAAAAAAAGATATGAAGAAACTGGTGATGTTCATGACAAGCCCAGGTCAGGCAGACCCCGTAAGACAACTCTTCGAGAGGACCGTTTGTTGCTTCGAAAGTCCAGGGCCAACCCTTTTTCAACTGCAGCAGAGCGACATCAGAACTGGTCACCAGAAACCGCTGTGTCTACAAGAACAGTTTCTTGAATTCTCGCACGCAGTGGTCTCCATGGCCGAATTAGAGCACAGAAACCAGCATTAATGAGAACACAACCAAAAAGCGTGTTGAATTTGCCAAGGCCCACAGCTTGCAGCAAGGATGGACAGAGGCAAAGTGGCAGAAGGTTGATTTTTCTGACGAATCATCCATTGAACTGCATAGCAAATACTGCAGGAGACCTGTTGGAACCTGCATGGACCCAAGATTCACCCAGAAAACAGTCAAGTTTGGTGGAGGAAAAATCATGGTTTGGGGTTACATCCAGTATGGGGTGTTCGAGAGATCTGCAGAATGGATGGCAGCATCAACAGCCTGAAATATCAAGACATTCTTGCTGCCCATTACATTCCAAACCATAAGAGGGGGCAAATTCTGCAGCAGGATGGCGCTCCTTGTCATACTTCAGCCTCCACATTGAAGTTCCTGAAACTGACGAGGATCAAGGTGCTCCAGGATTGGCCAGCCCAGTCACCAGACATGAACATTATTGAGCATGTCTGGGGTAGGATGAAGGAGGAGGCTTGGAAGACGAAACCAAAGAATCTAGACGAACCCTGGGAGTCCTGCAAGACTGCTTTCTTTGCCATTCCTGATGACTTCATCAACAAGTTATTTCAGTCATTGCCAAGACGTATGGATGTGGTCCTCCAAGCTCATGGAAGTCATACATGTTATTAATTCTTTCTTCCAAGGCACCATGACTTTATGTTCTGATGTTATTGTAGCATGTTTGTGTATTCTAAATAAAGTATATGTATAATTTCTACATTATTTTTGTATATGACAAGACTTTTGTCCAGGCAAAAGTTGACCTTTCTGTCCTAATTACATGACAAAACTCAATGAATGATGAAAAACTTTATTTTGGTATAATAAGCATAATCTAGAGGGCTTTGCCTTTCTTATAAGCCATTTCTGATTCCAACTGATTAACTACAGGTCAAGTTATTATTTGTTGTTCCTACAACTTGGTTAAGTGACAAGACTTTTGTCAGGCACTGTAAAGGCTGTCCCCAGGTTATGAACAAGATCTGTTCCTTAAGTCAATCTTTAAATCTAATTTGTAGTGAAGTCGGAAAAATATTAATACAGAACATAAAAATAATAGTTATAGAGTAATAACAGTATCTACATACGGCGCTGTACTGCATCACGAGCTGATGAACAGCTGAAGCCACTCAATGTTTTCATGAGCGTCACAGAGAGGCATTTGTGTATTTATTATTATGAACCACTGTATTTGACCCACATTTTTTAATATAATGGACTTTATGGTAGTTTATGGTAATATGGTATGGTATGTACGAGTGGTCTGTAAGCTGGACATTCTTAACTCGGGGACTGCCTGTATATACTGTAGTACGGTGTAAAAGTTTTAGCCATTCAAAGAAAATGTTTCAAGCAAGTGCTTATTTGTTTAGAATAACAATAAAAACTAAGGATTTGTTCTGTTCTCCAAAACATTACTGACATGTTATTGGATGGTTAGAAGAAAATTCTTGCGGTTCCCAAATTTCTTACCCCAGCCATTTCATTAAAGTTCACTGCCAGCTCCATTAATTAACTAAATTAAGTCTAGTGGTTAAGTAAAAAAATTCAGTTGAAACTGGTTAATCTGGCAGAGTGGAATTGTGGTCCGAGTTTGCTGTGGCCAGTGTATGGGGAAGGTCCTAGGGCCAGTCAGACTGCGTGTGGGGTAATACATTTATTAAACGTCTTCACTGCCGTCACCGAGCTTCGAGTCCAGCCCCATTCAGCTAGATTTGGTTATTTAATTACCTCCTTCTAACCTGACTTCCAGCAGGGGGGTTAAACGAAGGGCCTGCTCATCTCTGTTACAGCAACCAGACCTCCAGTGTGCAAGTTACAGATTGTATCACATCTTATTGACCATTAGGTCTCATAGCTCATTTTTAGCAGCATTTTGTGCATGAAAACAGCATTAATATGCTCATTTCACAGCATAAAATGAAGGCTCTGATTTAGCCTAAGTCAGTAATTAAAGCACAGGATCCAAGTGGCATTGTGTCACCTTGCAGAACGATGCCTTCACCGCTGACATTGCACTTCCCCGCTGGGCTGCAGAGCTCGGGTCCTGCAGGAGAGCCTCGATATTAAATGCTTGAGAACAAGCGTCCGCGCAGCCTCACACGGGAGCGGTGTCAGATGTCCTGTCCTCCCAGGGCTCCACCGTGGCGCTCCAACTTTCCTTGTCTTGGCTTATAATGGCTTCTCCAGCCTCCTCCTCTGCCAGGCCCATCTTTGATGTTCTTCCCCTTGTGTTACCATGGAGACGGTGCTCCCTGTTCCCTTCCAGCTCCCTCTCGCCCCCTCACTGAGCGGGGTGGTCTCGCCGAGTACCTCGGTGACACACACACACACGGGGGGGGGGGACGCTCTTACGCATTCGATTCCTCGCGGTCGCTTTAAGGTTGTGGCCCCGAGAGACTCCCTCTTCCCTCTTCCCTCTTAGCATTAAACAGGTCCATCTAAACCTTCCAAAATCACAAGATATGCGTATGATGTCAGCAGGCCTCGGAAACCGACCATCTGTCTATGCTCCGGTAAAGGCTTCCGCCCGGACAGCCAATGGTGGACTTGATTGGAACTGCTGGGATTTAATAAATGGGGAGAGCAGAACAAGCAGCCAAAGCGGCTGTTTTGGCTTGAAGAAAAGGACCAACGGACAGTGTAAATGCGAGAGCCGGAAGGCCGGGGTTAGGACTTACACTCAGCCCCTCTCCGTCTCTCTCCAGCCAACAGAGACTGCTTTCCATAACTGGTAATTAACACCTGACTGCAGATGAGTTGGGCTGTGCCCAATGACGTTACCTGGCCACCAGAACATCCATGTTCTCTCACGTCTAATGCCTTTTGAGGATGCATTTCTCTCCTAAAAGTTTCTTTTGTTCTTTACCTTTGTTTTTTGGCTTTAATTTTCCACACCTACATTAGTCCGTAAATTTTGAATTGATTTTAATCTACTTGTAATGTTACTGCTAAATCTTTGTTGCTTGAAGAACATATGTATCCATGAGATGAATAAATGCAGAAATAAATGTTTAAATAAGCGATACATCTACTCAATTAAATTATTCCTCTCTAGCACCAACTTTTGCAAGCAGGGGCGCCGTAAGGGTGTGGGAGTAAGGACGATTCCAAGGGCCCCAGAGTGACAGGGGCGGGCCTTTAAAAATTTGGAAAATACCTGGATTGGGGGCCCAATATGATATGCTTTCATGGGGCCCGAAATCTTTAGCAACGCCCCTGTTTGCAACACAATATTCATCTAGCCCAGTGGTTCCCAAACTTTTTTCAGCAGCGTACCCCCTTGCTACCAACGACTCTTAATTAGTGTCTATAAATAGATTGCAATACCGCATGCATAAAAATAAATACTGAACAGTCCATTATTTCTCACCACCAAATGAATTTAATAATATATTTTAGTAATAGATTGTTGCTATCCGGTGGGAGAATTTCACAGTAGGGATGGGCACGGAAAAGGTTTTTGGTTCCCATCCCATTCGCGTTGGAGGGTTTCCGTTCCCGTCCAATTTAACCGCCAAATTTTCAAAACCCATTCCCATCCCGTTCAGTCCCGTGGGATGTCATTTCCGTACCGTCCCACTCCCGTCAAATTTCAAAAAATCTTCTACCGCTCCCGTGTTTTTCATATATTTCTGTTAGCGCTTGTTTTCCGCGACCAGAGTGGCAGATATTTTTGACTAGGGTCCTGGGAAAGTTGCACCAGCATCATACTGGTGCATGCCATGGCAGAATTTCAGAATAGAAAAATACGCAGGACTTTATTTAATGTGCGGTTAGACGCTGTTAGAGACAGTTAAGTTATCTGTGACAAAGCTCTCCAGTGAGTGTCATGCCCCGATTGTCCGCTCCTTCTGTGTGCCAAGCCCCTTCGTTAACCCTGTGTGGATTCCCCGTGTTTACCAGCTGTTCCTGATTGTTGTCAAACTTGTCATTAGTCCATTGTATTTAGTCCGTGTTTCCGTTTGTTTCTCCAGTCCTGTCATTGTATTGTAATTCTGCTTTACCGCTAGCGTGTGTTCCTTTTGCTCATTAAACCCCGCATTTCCCCGATCCTATGTCTCCTCGCCTCTGCTTCCCCGGTCAGCGTTGTGACAGTGAACCTACTTCCATGCTGCAATGTGAACATTTGCCATGTTCCTAAAAATTCTGTTTATTGCACAGTGTCTGACCACACAGACCTAGATCATACTGGACATATCAACTGGACATATTTTCCACTATTACAGATTGATGTCTTGCATATACTGATTTTATCGATTACTCAAGAACATACAATATAATTAATACCAATTGTTTTCACTGTAAAAATAATTCCCATGGTTGTTCATATTCTCACTCTTACTTAATATTGACTTTTTAATAATATATATAACGAACCGAATCAGGCTTAATCAAGATAGGTGATCTATCACGTTAACGATCCCCAAAATTAACCTCCTGGACCGGACAAATACAAATTAACGAATGATTAAACATTATATGCGTCTCTTTTTGTATGTTTTCTAAATAAGACCGCGTGCCCATACCCAACTGTAATAGCGATTAAAGCGATCTATTCTTTTAGTATTTATGTTAAAGCAAGACATTTATTTTATTACTGTTGTGGGATTAATCTTTGGAAACACTTAAATTTAATAAGCACAAAAACATATGACATAAACACGACTGTATTTTGTGTTTTACGGCTTTTTTCGAGGTCACCGACTCCGCTGTTGTGAGAATTACTGACTGTCTCGTTGTTCGAATTCGTGATTCCCCCCGCTCCCTCGCGCACCCCCTACGTACCCCAGAGGGTACGCGTACCCTAGTTTGGGAACCGCTGATCTAGCCTATAAAAGTCTTGTCTATGTACATAAAAGGCAATACATATGAAGAGGGTGTTCCATGAAGCAGGATTCCTCAGTATGCTGGGTTAATTTAAGCAAGAAGTCATGACTGTCCAATAGGAATACTCCAAACCTAAACAGCCATGATCATTACTTCTAGCTTAACTCCATGGAGTGTGGCTGGTTAACATAACACAAGAATGACATTCCTTTTTTATATACTCACTGCAACCCTGAAGCATGTTTAGTGCACAACCCTTAGTAGGGATGGGGGAATTCTGGGAATGGGCAGGAACTAAAATCACCATATGGAATTGTGTTAGCACTGTCAATAGATACTCTCTACAGTCGATTTTGACCAGTGAGGTCAGGAAATGCTCTGTTTTAAGCCCTTATTTATGAAACTGATGGGAAATTTTGAAACACCGGTTCACTGGACATGTTTTTGGATGATGCCTTCATGCCACACTACTTCGACATTTTTAAATATGATTAGCAATTCCGCCACGCAACACTGATTGCGAATATAATATAGCAGTCCTGAAGTGTATACAAAGTAACCATCGCTTTAAAGTGAATGTTGGCACATGGTTATAAAGAAATGAGTGTGTTTGGGACCCTTGCTGACAGTGGTAATGATCATCTTCCGAAACATCGTGTACGTTTAAAGCCCTGTTGTCTTTGAAACAGCCATTAAATTAAATGGGGCCCATGTGTTAGTGGTCAGTCCCGCAGCGAGTGCAAAGCGGCCTTTTTACATCTCACGAGCTGCAACACTCTGTCACGCAGTCAGGATGCGAGGGGCGGCCTGGCTAATGCACCCAAACATCTGGAAGATCTCACCAAAGCACTCACCGGCTACATGCTACTCTGAAAAGTGCTCTTTTCATTCTTGCGACTGGGCTACAACAGCACATTCATTGAGTGTCAAAAGGAGAAAACTGCTAACCTCCCGACTGCTTTATGCCAGCTGTCCCTGAATGCTACCTCAACCAACTGCAACACAAATCAAAGGTATAACAAACATGAAGAGTAATAAACTTTCAGGGAAGTTGAAATGTGCTGGACAGATCTGCTTCCTTTAAAGAAATACTAAATTTACATCCAGTGGATTGACATTCCATAAAGGGTGCCCATTGCCTTGTGCCCTCTGCTTCCTGGCACAGACTCCAGACTCACCACAACCCTATACTGGAAAAGCAGTTATGGAAAAGGGGTTGTTCATCAGGACGAACCCGTCTTTGGGGATAAACTGCCGTTTTGTTTGATACCTGTTGTCAAACAGAGGTTGCTAAGCTTGTTAAGCACAAGAAAACATAAGTCATTGATTTTTCGCTTGGTGAGGTTCAAAATTCCACAGCCCTGGCTGCATTTTGGTCTTCGTTAGAGCGGAGAATATTTTAAAGGAAATTAAAATGACTGACATTTATATAAGAACTGCTTTCATGGCTCAGTGATTGAAAAAGCCATGCGATGACTGCAGCTGATTATTTACTGTCCCAGTAAAATCGGGCGCTGACGTTATGATATCACAGGCATATCTTCATGGCAGCTTAAATTATAGCTGAACAATCATCCATGAATCTGACTTTTCAGAATGTTACAAGCTGTGCGACTTCTGACAAAATAAGCCAGGCTCTCAAAACTCTTGAACACGACAAAAGCCAGACTCACACGTCGATATAATTTACCGAGTACCACTGTTATTCTCATCACATATACATAAGCAATAAAGACTGGATAAAAAAAAACAAAAAAAAAACAATGTATGAGTGGAAAAATTTTCAGAAGCATTAAACTACACATATTTAGCAGAGACAGCTATTTAACATTGGCGAAATGAGTCTGCCCCTTAATTCAGATATTAAATATTCTAAATTATACCCATTGAGGTAAGAAATTAATCAGAAATGCCCATTATTAATTAGCTCATTCAGTTATTGTGCATTGAGTAATGAGCACTGCAGTCTTTGTGGAGACATGCATAAATGTGACTGAGTCACATACTGCTCCCCAGTGTGACTGCTTTGGTAAAAGGAGCTTACACCAGACAGCCATATTGTGTAACCCTAACCTAAATTAGTTATCCTCTCCGTATCATTTGTTCACGACGACAGCAGTCATAACCGAGTGAGTAATGCCAACTACAGCACAGAGCCCCTGACTCAACATAGGAGGTACCATTCTGCAGTGGTATAAATGTCTAGATGTGAAAATCTGACTAGATCTCCAAACCTAGCGATTATTGAAAAGGTAAAAAAGAGGGCTAAAATCATGACAAAAGAATATTAAAATATGATTTAATTTTTTTTTATTTGTTTTGTTTTATTTCTGCATATTTGCACTGGTTTTATGCCAACAATTACATTATTTTTATTATTATTACTTTTATTAATGTTTGGCAAATTGAACTTCTAATTTATATCCGTTTACATTGGGATTAATTTTGTTTTGTTTTACATAATTTAAATATAAATACAAGAAAGATTTAACAAGGCAATTTGAGGGAATATACTCAGGACTGCCAGTCCAAGTTCATATAAAGATTTACAGTATTTGTATTTAGTTTACAAAAGTATTACAGAGGAGCATACAAGGTGACACGGGGCTGCAGAGCCAGGATGATCTCACCAAACAAGGAGGCCATTTACAAATGGTGACGGACATCAGAGCTGACAGTCGTCCTAATGCCTTTTTAAAGTTTTCTGTAAATTAAGATGGTCTACAGCTGAGCATTTCAAATATACTTTAGCTGATCCGTGATTTTTATATTATTTGAATACCTGGGTTGTGCTCATTTTATGTTAATTAAAGCATTTTTTCCTGGCTGATTTCAGCTACATATTCAATTCAAAACAAACTGTTCTTTTTGTACTCAAAGGTCACTTATGCATTTGGAAATAAACAAATCAAAGGGACCTCATGCTGACAGATATTTTATGCGGATTCACCAAGAAATATTCTTTGTCAATTCACAAAGCCGTTTAAACATCATCAAATTTCTTCCTTGTTGCTATGAGATACTCTGTATGATAGGCAGCCACAAAAAGAACACTATAAACATTGTATATGCCACTTCAGTTGACTGCCCTAAGAAAGGACTGATGTGGGGCTCAAGGCTGACCTTTGTACAGTGACAGAGAGCTGCTTCACACAGACAAAAGATTCACACAAATAAAAGACAGTACGATTAAAGGTTGTCAAGAATAATGACTGGAAGAGAAACGGCCTCTAAGACCTGATGTGGTGAAGAGACATCAATCTCCAAATTCAATGTGAGGAGCAGGTAAAATGAGCAGAGGGCAAATGTTACAGGTCTTAGCCAAAGATTAGCTGTAGGGTTAACAGGAAACGCATCAGCACTGATCCCACACTGTGCGAGTGAATTCAAGGAGCTCCACTGACAGTCTAATTCCAGAGGTCAGAGAGTTCAGCTCATTAAAAACAATTTCATAGTTGTTTCGGAACTTTGGAACATCAACACTCACGGACGTGGAGAAGCCTCATCCTGACTCTGCTTCAGCATTCCTCTGCTGAAGCAAAATTAAGGACAAGATGACAACTATTCTGCTTGGCTGTTTGCTAAATAGCATGAGAAACACGCAACAGAGAAATGAAATGGATCAGCACAGGGTGCTGTTTACACAGTCAACTCCAGAGTATTTTAGGGGTGCTGTGATGGGAAGGTGCAATGTACATGACTGATATGGTGCAGACCATGTGATTCACTTCTGCAAGAAACAGGATGACATTCAATGCCAATGGTTCCTCAACTGAGCAACAGCTTTCAAACGTGGTATGTGCAAGAACAATAATTCAGTAGCTAAAATCACCTGCATATCAACTGATTAAACGCAATATTTTTAAATATTTGCGGGGGGAAATGACACGTCATTAACAGTTAGGAAGTCAATTACAATCCAGTGGCGAACACACTTAATCGTATCTCTAAAATTATGATGTAATCCACAATAAATTATTACATTATAATCTGTAGGACATTTTAGCTTCTCATTTGGCCTGTGCATAATCTTATGCGTTTGCTTCACGTACCACAACACTGAACTGCTAACCACTTGACCATCAGTGGTGAACATGATGATACCATAGTAACTTGGTATTTATCTCTGCAGGCTTTTCCGCTGCAGATTCCGCTGTCATTCATTGTCCCAGCTTGGCTCAGCTGACGGGCTTTTGCAAGTTCCCCAAGAGCCTGAGAACAGATCTTTGAGAGTGGGGTGGGGGGTGATTACATGTCACCATGAATACCTGAGGCTCTAACCCTTATGTTCAGTCCACTCCAGCCCAAAATAAGAGCAGTTCTGCTGGCTGGCCTATGCCTGATAACATGAGTACCTCTAATCTCTTGAACTGCTCTGAACCCTTTCTGAGAAACTTCCCCCGGTTCTTCTACCGGATCACCTTAAGTAAGGCATAGTCAGATCAATCATAGCCTGTGGATACACAGATATAGGCTTGCATAACAGGATTCTCTGAGACCCTGTAAACCATAAAGACAATTTATTTACACCTTAATTTCTTCATATTTTCAAAACCAGACAAAAATTATTTTACACCTTACTTCATGTTTTAAATTTCTATCATGGAGGAAATGGAAAAATATTTCCATGTGTTCTCTTTAAAAAATTATATATCACAGAATTTCACACACAAAATGGCATGAATTTACTATAGATCTTTTACAAAAATGGCGACTGATGCCCAATTATTGAGCTGATCTCTCATCTTCCCTCATCTTCACCTCAGAATATCACAGTTTAAATGTAATGTTAACAGTAACACGGCTGTATTGTGCTACTGTATTGCTAAATGCCAATGCACTGTACCTTGTGCGGCTTTCGTAGAATAAGGACGGCTTTGTGGAAAACATCTTAGCACGGGGAACTCTTGAAGTCTGAATTCTTTAGATCTGACTCAATAATGTGCCACCCAAATAGAATTTATTTACAGTATTTATTTACAATACTGAGTGGGTGGGTACTCCTTTGAAGAGCCTGACTCAACATTACAAGAATTCTCGTCCTTTTTATCTAACAGAAACACGTACCACTTCCCTGGCACTCAGAAAGGAACCTTTCAGCTTCTGATGGAAGAGATGGTACTTCCCCATCCTTCCCTCATATGGGAGTCCTTCGCTGGCTCAGGCATTGATGCTTGTTAAGAAGTGCTACAGACTTTTCTATTGAACACAAGGGCATTCTCCACCCGCTCAGAAGAATAACACCTGGAGAATAGCATGGATTAACACGAAAGCGTTGAGTTTTACGCGCTTTATAGGTTCCAGATATTTTTGTTCTATAGTTTCCACAGTACAGAAGTCGTTAACGCCGTTACACCGTAACGCCAGCAACTCATGAACACCTGAAATATCCCCAGGGTGCAATCGCTGGAACCAATAGAGGCGTTAAACCCAACCAGATTCCATATTACCACCATGAGACCAACTGGTTATAGTTACCAGGATCCCAGTTTAAGCTAAATGAGACTTATCCAGAACAGAAAAAGGGCCCTCTCTCTGCCTGAGCTCCTCAAATGGCTGTACCGTTTTTTTTTTAACAATGTGCAAGTTAACAAAGGGTAAACCTGGCATGCTAAAATGGATCCATTGTTTAAACTCCTCTGCTATGTACAGTATCACTCCCTCCATCATGTTTTCTATTAGACATGCATAGCAAGCCCTTAAACATGTGTTTCTGTGTATTTTAATAAGCGTCGATTTCTCTCATGTACAGAACTATTTATGTGTAAAAACTCGCTTCAAAGCGTCACACAGGTTGGCCCAAAGGCACGTTGGCTTTAATTAATTTAGACCAGAACGTTCAAAGCCTCACATAACGCCTAATAAAGATAACACAAGGAAAAGTACTTTGTTATTTATGGCACTGTCAGTACAAAGGGGCAGCGAATGTGTGCGTGAGGCCAGTGTGGACTTCCTGTCCTCAGAGGGATGCTGTAAAACTCAGAACATGGAGAACTAACCTATGAATCTACTTATTACTACAGCTTAGAGGCTGCCTCATGTAAAGGGGCCCTTACCCTGTAAGAGCAGAGGGATTAAAGCAAGTTAATCACGTCCAGGCTGAACTCAGCCCCAGTGACATCAGGGTTAAGCAAATACACTTCAGTGCTAGGCTAGTGACCCAATCGATGCGGTTTTCATTATTTTAACGTCATAGGAGTAATTTTCCCCAAAAGGTCAATTAATAATGTGATGTCTGGGTGCTGTTTATATATATATAGATTCCACAGAATCCAGTGGTTAGCCACATAAAAAAAAAAACATTTAACCACCACCTATTGCAGCACCAACACATGGCCATAACTTCCAGTTTGGTATTTTTATTCATTCGAAAAGATCCCTCTTTGCCACCACAGCGCCACAGCACAAGCAGGAGGTGCCAACTTTACATGCAGGTTCAGTGAAACCTGGAGTCCTGCTACAAACATTGCTGTTAACCATATAAAAATTCCAGTTACTCTTTAAATCCCATCGTGGTACAGTATTAGTACATCCAATGACTAATTATACTTACAAGGCTAATAAAGTAAGACTCTAAAAATAAACCAGTTATGGTTATGTACCACCCACGATTCTGAGAGTTTTTCCTTAAACAGAGTAATGTACAGTGAAACAAAAATAAAGCTTAAAAGGGCATGTGAGCTCTTACCATCAAGGAACTGCACTTAGTGCCTGAAGTCTCATTGAGACTGCCGTTTGCAATTAACATCCAAAATACCAGACTCACTGGTATACAAGATTAAAAACTGAGACAAAAATCAGCAACACTAATGAAGGACACCCCTCATCAGATAAGAAAATTATGAAATGATAAATCTGCAAATGTAGGAAAAACAATCAGTCAGCTTTTTTCCCTGGAGTTATGGATTAACAGAAGTGGCACGCCAAGATAAAGAGAGAGGTGTGTGAATATACTAGAACAAAAACCACCCCCAGGGGCAGACAGCTGTTTTCAATGACCTGCCTCTCATCTAGAATGGGGTCTGTGATGTTTTGGCGCTCGTTCTGTTGGTTTGCCTGCGAAGCAAAGTCAGCTACCCGAACTCATGCAGCGGACTGACACCTGGGTACGATGCAGAGGCTCCGCCCACCCACCTCCGCAAGCCACCAGTGGCAGAGGACCGAAATGACAGACACCCAAGCGTGTCAGGTGCACCGGATCCGGTCAGACATGAAGAGAAACTGCACAGAACCCGCTTTCGGCTGAAGTGTGGGAAGACGCCGAGGGTGGATCAGGTGACCTGGTCCTCCTGCCTGGCCTGGTTGAAATGGTGCCGAGATCGCAAGAACTCAGAACACAAATTTGAGAACTTGGCCTAGAGGGAACTGCATTACGCAGCCTTGATTATATTCTCCTTAGCTACCGATCCTTTGGTTACAAAACATAAAACTACCGATCATGGGATATATGTGGAATGGAGAACCATTAAAAAATTCCGTTACGCTGAATACTTTAGTACACTGCAGCATTCAACCATATAAAGAGAATGAGGAGGAGCGAAATCCCAGGTCTTCAAAGAAACCAAAGGCAAAATGCCAGCCTTTTTCCAATGACAGAGTTTACTGTCAAGGAACAGAGACCTTTACATGTTACAGTGTTTACATCATCCATTCCTCCACTCACTCATCCACCCAGTCACCTTCCACCCACTTATCCTGACCAGGGTCAAGATCATATACACCACGCAGCCCATATACAGTACTTACGTTTTTCTGCTCCTTCATAAATTCAGTTAGGTCATTTCGAACCTTCAACACGATGTCCTCAAGTCTCCTCTCCCCTGCTTGTCGTTCTTCTGCTATAGCCTCCTTTACTGCCTCCTGCAACGGGAAAAAGACTAACGATGCTGACAAAGCTAAATGCTGCATCCCTCCTGAGAGAAACACATGTTCTAGTCTTTCGAAATGTGGAGGCTCGCCAAAAAACCCCCAGACACTATTCAAGTGGAGCATCGTCTAGACTACACTTTCATTACAAAACCAATCAAGTGGCTGGAGAAATTGCTGACAGTTCTCTGTTGTTCCACGTCGTTCAGTCAAGTGGGCTGATGTGTCCGACAAAATGAACAAGGGCAAGCATGCCGAAAGCTAATCGCTGTCATTTGGCATGGCAGAGAACATCCCATTAGCTGGACAGGTGAGATAAGCTTCGCCCAAGGTCACCCCGATGACCGTCTGCGACTACTCTGGCAGGTCAGCACTGGTATGGTAAGGGATCTGCATGTCTAATACCCTAACATACTTTATGTTTGCAAGCATAAACAGAAATCTGAGCAGACTTCTGGAATTGCTCAAAATGGCTCTTTCGTTTCTTTTGGACACTCGGCAGTATTACCAAAAACGAATTAACATCTCTGGTTAACCGTAAATATACTTAGTATGTATAAATTGCTTAGATGAAGCACGTCTGTTATCCACAAACGGAAGCCTCTGTTGACCAATCTAAAAGCACAAGGCAGTAGCCAGGAAGTTGCTACGGAATTCACACTGTGATTTCAGCGATTATGATGAGGATAACATTAGCCTGAATGTTATTCTTCTGACACGCAGCCCAGAGTCAGTGGCACTAACATTGGTTAGTTGGCGCTAATTACCTGTCCTGCATCTATCAGAGCCTTCAAGTGCCACCTACATAATACAAGAAGGCCCAAGATCAGAAATGCAGGCTGGCACCCTACTACAGCGAGACTGGGAAACAGTCCCGTCTCTACGAGCACCAGGGGAAAAAAAAACCTTCATTCTTTGGTGGGAAAGTTTACATGAGCTGGTGTTTATGATAGTTGGATAGAGAAATACTTAATACCAATCATGCGTTGTTCCCCATCTGATTCCAAATGCGTTGAAACAGTCACCTTGTTTGAAAACGTTTCAATATTCACAAGATGATAGGCAGCTGCCCTGATATTATTCTTCTACAAGTCAAAAGAGCAGTAGATAACAGGGGATTGTCGGGGGGGGTGGTGGTTCTCAGCAGGCTTCTTCACACCATGGGCAAAAGCATACCCTGTGGCCCTTAGGCAGGCCTTCACAGCTTGGGCAAAAGGACTCCCCGTGGCCCTTAGGCAGGCCTTCATAGCATGGGCAAAAGGACTCCCCGTGGCCCTTAGGCAGGCCTTCATAGCATGGGCAAAAGGACTCCCCGTGGCCCTTAGGCAGGCCTTCATTCACAGCATGGGCAAAAGGACTCCCCGTGGCCCTTAGGCAGGCCTTTATAGCAATGGCAAAAGGACTCCCTGTGGCACTTAGGCAGGCCTTCATTCACAGCATGGGCAAAAGGACTCCCTGTGGCCTTTAGGCAGACCTTCACAGCTTGCTGATGGTGGACTCAGAGCAGACTCCTGGCACGGACACAATATTTTGGTTGGCTGTGCATCAAACCCACCAGACTTGGGTCCAAAAGTACCTACATAAACCCTTAGAATGTTTGAATGATAAATCTCCGACATTTAGTGGTAGAACAAAAAATATTAGCCTTGCTGGGGATATCAGTTTTAATAAATCTGTGTTATACAGGTTTGAGGGTACATTTATACAGAGCAGGTGCCATTTTCCAACTGACTGACAGTTTCTGCTTGTGGATGGGCTTTTAAGGCACAGATAAGAAGCCCATGCTACTGCAGACTTGCCACTTTTACAATGGTTATTGGACTTGAACAGTAGAGACCCCCAGTCTCTGATCAGAGGCACGGAGTGAGCTATGGTCATTGCTTGTCAACCCACGCTAGGGATCTCAATCAGATACATTCCTGCCTCCTGAGTCTTCCTCGGGATGATGTCTCTTTACATGATTGGTGGGTTTTCCACATGAAGCTGATCGCGAACACTGCCGGAGGACGAGGATGCATGATGATATTATTAAATTTAGAGAAAAACATGCAAAAACAAGACAGATGGGAGGGTAAAAAAAAAAAAAAAAACTGAGCCAAGAAGCATGAAAAGTAGTAAGTAGTCAATGAGCGGATTTTAGACCTACGGCAGAGTGGGGACTCAGCAATGTTTATTTTATGCATTTTATCTTCAGTTAACATTTCTTATTGAAAAAGGGGATATATAAACGGTAAATTAACATGAAGGGTGTAGTAGCTTGAGGGTGACAGGGTATCCTAAGGTTAAAAAAAAAAAATCATGATCGGCATGAGTTTTGGAGCACATCTAGATTGGAAAGAAAGTCGCAGTATCTACACTAATCCATCCTTCCAGGATAAGGGAGAGCTGAGTAGACACCTAACAAAAGAGTATGTTCCCAAGGATGGATAATCGAGGGACACAACGACCCAACTTTAATAAAGTTTCAGACAATTAGGCATGTCTTGATCCACTGTTTTTGGAACACCAACCTTGAAGTTGAGATGCTGTTTGAATTGTGAATAAATACAGAATGCAAATCATAGAAACACCTATTTCATTGAAAATAGAACATATCACAACATATCAAATGTTTAAAGTAAGAAACTATATTGATCTATGACAAAAACATGCTTAATTTGAATTTGATGCCAGCATCACGTTTCAAAAAAAGTCTGGACAGGGGCAACAAAAGACCGGAAATGTTGTGTAATGCGAAAACAAAACACCTGGTTGAATATCTCACAACTAATTAGGTTAATTGGAAACAGGTCAGTAAGATGACTGGGTGTAAAAAGAGCCTCCCGGAGAGGCAGGGTCTCTGTGCAGTGGAGATGGGGAGAGGGTCACCACTCTGACACACTGCGTGAGCAAACAGTGCAATAATTTAAGAATAATGTTCCTCAATGTGATATTGCAAAGAATTTGGGGATTTCATCATCTACGGTACATAATACCACTAAAGGAGTCAGAAATCTGGAGAAATCTCTGTACACAAGGGATAAGGCCGAAAACTAATATTGGATACCTGTGATCTTCGGGTCATCAGGCGGCACTGCATTAAAAACCAGAGGGGGAGGTTTGAGTACAAAGAGTCACAGTCACAGAGTATTGAACTCATTGGTTGAAACAAAATCTTGGTCTGGATTTGTACTCTCTGGACCTGAAATCTCCACATCTGTTAAAAACAGATATGATTCTATAGTGGAAACTACTGCATGGGTTCAGGAACACTTCCGAAAACCATTTTTTATTAACACAGTTCGGTGCTGCATCCACAAATGCAGGATAAAACTCTACCATTCAAAGAAGAAATGATATCTAAACATGATCCAGAAACGTTGCCGACCATCTGGGTCCAAGCTAATTGTAGATGGACTCAGGCAAAATAAAAAACATGAAATTAAAATTTCAAATTCTATTTGGAAATCGTGGTCACCGTATCCTCCGGGCTAAAGAGCAGAAGGACAATCCAGCTTGTTCTCAGCAGATAGTTGAAAAGGCAGCGTCTGTAATGGTTTGGGCTGCATTTGTGCCCACAGCTTGGGTAACTTGCATATCTGGGAAGGCACCGTTAATGCTGAATGATGCATACAGGTTTTGGAGCAACATATGGTGCCATCCAGACAAGTCTCTTTCAGAGAAGGCCTTGTATATTTCAGCAAGACAGTGCCAAACCGCATTCTGCGTGTATTACAACAGCTTGGCTCCGTAGTAGAAGAGTCCGGGTGCTAGACTGGCCTGCCTGCAGTCCAGACCTGTCACCCACTGAAAACATTTGGCGCATCATGAAACAAAAAATACAACAAAGGAGACTATTGAGCAGTTGAAATCCTATATCAGGCAAGAATAGGACAATATTCCACTTTCAAAACTCTAGCAACTGGTCTCCTCAGTCCCAAATGTTTACAGAATGTTGTTAAAAGTAGATGTGATGCAACACAGTGGTAATCATACCCCTTTTTTGAAACATGTTTCTGGCAAATTCAAATTGAGCATATATTTGTCATAAAGCAATACAATTTCTCAGTTTCAACATTTGATGCGTAGTCTTTGTTCTATTTTCAATTAAAGATGGGTTTATAGATTTGTAAATCATTACATTTTACATAGTGTTCCAACTTTTTTGGAAACAGGGTTGTATTAAATGAAGCTCTGTTGCAACCTCTTCTTGAAAAGATGGCATTGCAAACATTGCAGGTAGCTGTTCGGCTACTTTGTGTTTCCAGTTTAGAATTTCCACATATTTGGTGTTTGACTGATATTTTTAAGAACACCTTATCTCTGGGGATGACCCCAGATGTGTTAAGACACTGAAACAAACCTACACACTTTTTTACATATCCAAGAGTTCTCATTATTTCATTTTCTTCTATACTTCTTTTGTTTTGACTATTATATATAAAAATTAATCAGTACAGAACTCAACCATCTCAAGAGCTGGTCATTTCTTTGAAATCCAACAAGTGTCACGGACAGGACTTGTGTCCATCTGCCTCTGGCCATAGAAATCGACCAGAAGCACTGGTTTCATCAGCATGCAAACAAATTCGAAAATAATTTGTTAAAATGCCCAATATTACAATTATCACTCCAGTGTTGGTTTACCCAGCTCGTAAAGCTTGACAACATAATGAAGGGTCTGTATAAGTGCTTCCGTCCCTACAGCCATTCTTTCTAAATAAGCGACTGCCACAAGCACTCAGCCGACTGCTCCGTTTAAGTATTTCGCTCGACCTACTTAAGGCGCTCAATTATCCAGCCTCAGTGCTGCTGTTTTCCCACAATACCACAGGCTCCCATCGTCTTCAGCGCTGTTGAGTTTACCACAATAACTCCAGCACTCAGACCCAACACAGTCTTTCAAATTTCAGCCTACGATTGATGTCAATTGCGGCACTACTGCTAAAATCTCACATTGTTATTCAAGTAATCCATCCAAATATTTGGTATAGTTATACTATTAAAATTTCATGTTAAAGTTCATCGCCAAACAACTCAGTGTATATACAGGATAGGTCACCTTAAAAACTACAAACTCGATGTTTTTTCATTTGTTAAGAGAGATTGTCTGAGTGACAGCTGACAGGTAAACCAACTGTTCTACCACTCATCACTAAAATATTGAAAGCTAAAAGAGAGAGAAAAAGCAAAAAAAAAAAAAAAAAAAATTAAGTCACACAGGCATTTGTACGTCAGAAATGTATGGAAAAGTATTGCACTGTTTTTTGAATCATAATCTTGTTTTTTTTTTTTTTTTTTTAAATAACGTTTCATTCCCAGACAGCATACCAGTCCAGACTAGCCCCCAAGACTGTGTCTGGACCTGCCAGCTATATGTTCTTTAAATCAAAATCAACAGTAAGAATTATATTATCTGCTGTCATCGAGCAGCTATGACTGGGAGGTTTGCAGAGCGGAACCATAACTGGCATCATTCTGCCAGACAGGCGAGTTTAAAGCGGCTCACTAGCACAGGAGAACCCCCCCCCCCTACAAAAACACTGGCTTGCAGCTTTCAGAGATACACAAACCAATAAAATCAAATCCCCACAATTCAACTCTACAAAGCAGGGTGAAGATGGGGGCCCTGGGAATTTGCAGCGATTTTAATTTGAGTGATCTGAAAAGCAGGGTGACTGGTTAACTCTGCACGTAAAGATCTGGTTACACCTGTCTAACATTTCGAATTAGGTCATTACTACCAACTTGATGAATTCTGTCATGCTGAAATAAAAGAGCTGCCCTTTCAGCGACTGTATGCGCCTGATTGGTTTGGTCAGATACTATTGCTGAACTTGCACTGAAATGGGTCACCCTCCATTATCACATAACACACTCTCTTTAAGGAAAAGGACAATTATTAAAAAAATGTCTCAAGTATATCTATACATGTCAATTTATGAGACAGAATCCCCTGAAAAAGTTCCTTCTCCGGTCACAGGATATCAAGGCATGTGTTTTTATTATTAAGGGAGGTGTCACGGTCATTATCCTCCATTTAAACTGCCTTCTGCATTATTTTTGGCAGCACTGCAGGCAGCATTTTAACAGAGAGCGCGGGATAATCGCCCACCTTGCTGATCCTCCTTTGGTCCGTCAGGGCCTCCTCTATGGCCCGAGCGAGCGTCTCCCTGTCCCTGAGACGCTCCGCCTCCCACTCCGTCCTCTGCTCTGCCCACCGCTCATCTGCCCGCCTCCTCTCTTCCCGTACCGCCTCCAGCACCGCCTCCTTCATCCGCTCCTCTTGGGCCTGCAACGGCACCAGATCACTCATCACTTCTCCTGCACTGATACAACTCATCAACTAATCTGATTAGTCCTGATAATCCTGCACTGATACAACTCATCAACTAATCTGATTAGTCCTGATAATCCTGCACTGATACAACTAATCAACTGTATTGATTCGCCAACCTGCCTTTTCCACATCGTAGAAGCAGCGTTCAACACCATGGCAAATTCTGATGGACATTTTTATCAAAATGTACTTTTTACCAAGGACATGGAATTTAAAAACATAACCTGTGTCTTTTTTTCCCCTCAAACAAAACATTTTCCCGCACACGTTTGTCCGTGTCCAGATGGGTTGACAATCCCTGAACCTGAGCATTCTGGCATCCCTCTCATTATCTTAAAGGAAGTGCCACACAGATGTACTTTGAGCATCCCATGGCATTATGTGCGCAGCTGTGACAGAAGAAGAGTTTTGACAGAGATAAAACAAGACATAAAAACTACAGCAGGGGAGCATCTGATTGCACATGAGCGATTTTAGTCAGTCAGTCATAAGGAACAGTATCCAAGATGGCAGACTGCCTTCTACCTTAATAGCTTCTTCGACTGCGTCTTGAGCCTTCTGCTTTTCCTCCTGTAAGCACTTTTCCAGCAACTCCTGCAACAAACACAACTGTGGTCTCAGTATTCTCAGGCATGGAATCCATATATAGTTATTTGTGATGCTAGCAGAAAGCTCACAGGGGAGGCTGGGTAATCTCACACTGAGACACAGTTTGTGACAAACGCTGAAGTCCTAAGGACAGTTCATGCTTTACATGTAGGTATCCTAAGGACAGCTTACACTTCATATCAAACCAGATGTTTACGTTGGAGAGAGACAGGAAGCTAGTGCACTGGAATGTATATTTATCAACCAGGCATGTTTACCAAGGGCCTTGCAAGTCTGCAACATAATATCAGGAGATACATTCTTCATGCATTTACTTATACAATTTCTTTCCAAATTCAGTCTGGTCACACCCACCCTTCACACAGCGCGACCATATTTTGTGCAGCTTAATCGACCGGCTCCCGCAGGCTAATGTAAAGCAGCCTTCCCTTGACATAAGTAGCGTTTCCTGTTTCCTCTCCGCGAACTGAAATTTTCATACACTGAAAATAAACAGAAGTATCACGACCGGAGCTAAGGACACGCATGCGTTAAGCGTGGCTCCGGGCTGCGAAAGCTCCCCGCGACTCCGACGGGGTGGGGCCGGGGGGGGGGGGAGTCAGTTGAATGCGGGTCTTTTTTTTAACAAAGCCAATGCTAACAGTCTCTGTATTGAAAACAGTACCTTCTGATGCTGGGCTTGTTGACTCAAAGTCTCTTTTACGTTCTCTTCTAAGGCATCTCTCTCAGCGTCGAGAAGATCCAAGAGTCTTTGATGCTGGAAAGAAATAAGATGTGGAGACCCCCCCCCCCTCCATAAATGGGTTTATATTCCAATGTAACAAATTCAATTTACAGATGGATTTTTGCAAGAACGTACAGAGCCGAAGATCCTGCCCCCGGCCATCTCGGGTGAAATGCGGATACAGATGATTGCTACAGGCCTTGGCTAACTATGCCGGCAAGTTTCAAAAAGTCCTTTTTTTCCCCCAAATAACGATCATTTCAAATTCTTCGGGATGACACCATAATATGCTCAAATGAGAAAACAATGCCCTTCAGAGGAAAGAAAACAGATCATCCATGCTGGTATGATTAGGAGAAAAGAAGTTAAGTGCACAGCTAAATAGAAATCAAGATGTTTTTTGGGGATTAACTGAAATCTTGCAAAGTGAGCAGTGTCAGCTTAGTCTGCGGGTTCGAAGGCTGATGGTCGGTGAACCGGACCTTTGCTGTTACACAAGAGAACATCTATCCATCATCCTACTACAGTATACCTGCTTGTCCTATGCAGGGTTGCGGGGGTCCAAAGTGTATCCCAGCGGAAACCCCACATCAACACAGGGAGAACATGCAAACTCCACACACAGAGACTCGAACCCTGGGCCCAGAGGTCTTGTGACGGCCATGAGGGAATGTCTCACAAGCAGTTAATCTCCAGATTAGCTTTATCAGCCAGCCTCTTCTCCGAGTGTGTTACGATAGCTGACATGGGGAAGACTGAAAGGTAGGGTTATTACAATCCTCTGACACCCAGGGACAGGCAGATAGCTGCTTGGATGGCGAGGACTGGGGGGCCGACGAATGAGCCTTTCCCTCCCTGTCAGACGTTATACACCTAACAGAAGGTCAATAAACATGTGTGGGAACAGCCCAGTGGCGCCTCTTCCTAGTCCTCAGTGCAAAGCCGTTTGGTATTGAACTATTTGTTTAATTTTTCCCCCCGAGAGACACCCTGGCTACCTGGGAACAGCAACAAAGTGCCGACGGCAGAGCTCTGTGCTCCCCCCCCCCCCCCGGGTTCTGTTTCTGTGGACCACCTCGCTGGCTGGGGCAGCTGTCAATACAGCCGGACAGCCCCCCCCACCCCCAGCCCCCCCCACCCCCCCACAGGGGCCTCGAGAGGCACGTGTCCGACGTGTTTATTTCTTTTCAGAGTATCCGGTAAAGTGAACCAGCGTGTGCTACCCCCCCCCCCCCCCCCGCTCAATGTGCTTCCCACATCTCCTCACCGTTAGGTATGGGGGGGCTATAGAGAACACAATGAATTTTCTGTTTGCTGGTGGGCAATGGGAATCTTTGCATGCCGCGATTAAGTCCTGATTGAATAACCAAACATCTTCAGGGAAGTTTCCAGAATTGGGGGTCGGGGGTCGGGGGGCGGGGGCAGTGGACAATCAGGTGTTTTAGGGCATCAGAAAGAGGCGCCTGGGTGGGTTCCTGGGGCGTTGTTCTGAGAGCCTGGCACGGGATGACACAGGCCAGAGTGGGGGCTGTCGAAACAGATGCTACCTGTCAGGGGAAGCAATCCCCCCCCCCCAAGTGCATTGGGCCAAGTGCCTCAACCACGCTTTGTGGCACATGGAAGCACTTTGAAAACTTTAAATCTACAACAAATTTAGAACTTTAAGGAAACGAGCTGAGAGTACAGAACGTTTCCCCTTAGGGAGCAACAAATTTGGGAAGAACTGAGGAAGGATTTAAAAACATATTTAAGGGCAAGGCAGACAGAAAGAATAGGCTTTTGGCACCTGTGTAATGACCACCCCGTCGCTCAAACAATAAATCTGAATCAAAAATATGAGATTGAAATGTCAATTTCATGCATGTCAAGTATGACGTTATTTCATTTATATAACTTGTAATTTTTACCATTTGTATGCAGTGAAAAGTATACACTTTCTTGTTATGTAACTTCTGTCCAGAGAGAATTTGAACAGAATAGTCAACTCATATTATCTTAACCGTGGAAAGATATTATTTACAAAAGCCATAAATTCGGTGTGTCATTTGAATGGAAAGGGGGGGGGAGGGGTTTTCTGACCTGATTAAACTTCATCAAGTCTTTGGATAAAGATGTGATTTAATGCAAAATGACATGTTTGCTTTCTTTGGGAACTTTGGCTCCTTCGCCCCGCAAAGAGGCTCCCTGTGCCGGAGCCGGGGCTCTGTTTCCCCGGTCGCCGCGAGGCCCCGCTCTGTTACCTGTGCGTCGAGGAGCCCCTCGCACTTCTCCTGCTGCTTCTGCACGGCCACTTCAAGGTGCTTCTCGCTGACTTCCTGCTGCTGCAGGACTGCTGACTTGGTCAGTGCCTGTAGTGGAGATGGACAGAGACATGTTTCAAGGGGAACTGCACGCCGCTGCCCCTAACATTGACTTTCTGATATTTCTGGCACTTTATACAATGAGGCCCCAGAACAGGCGGCCAATTGTAAGTAGGTATGAAGTCAGGTGATCTGTGTCATGGCAGCTGCAAAAATCAGCAAAAACTGATTCGAGAGAGACTTCAGGTCTACATATGCTGAAGCCGTATAAGGTTTAAGGTGCCAGTGATCAGTTTGATGTAATGCCTAACCTGGACCCGTTCTGCACAATTATCAATGAACGACTTCCATACAGGGGCTTTTCGCTGGCATCCCACCTGAAGAACATCGATTCGGAGAGACATGGAGTGAGTGAACGGAAAAGGTTGGCTCTGAGACACCATTATATACCCTGTGCGCTCACTGACCAGTGGAGGAAAACGCATCTACAAGCATTAGACATACTAATGACTACTCTGTCCTGAATAAAAGGTGCTTTAACACCAAAGTTCCTGAACCTGGAACCGGCCACTTTAGTGTTTTGCTTTCGCACTGCACAACAGGAGCTGGCAGATGCAAAAGGTTTGTATGTTAAACTTCACATGCGATTTCATATGAAACTACACCGCCACGCCAAAACAATGAAGAATAAAAAAGTCAGTTATTTGTTAGTTATTGGGAGGATTGGGAGAACACAGCCTTTTATTTACATTTTATTTATACGACTGGTGGAATGTTAATGATTCTTATTACGAGTAAATCTGGTTAGCAGATTGATCTTTCGCTTTCCACGGAATAAAAAAAACGAGGTAATGTTATCCTGCTAATTAAACAAAGGTATATTGGTTACCGATCAAATTTTCTGATGGAGAAATATGGAGATGCAAGCAAAAAAATAAATCGATGCATTAAATGTAATTGAGGTACAAAAAAAATCCATCTCCTCAATTTTTACTCCACTACTCGTATCTCTTTTCTCTGCACTTCCAAGTGGTCAATCAATCAGCGAGTTGTCACTATAAGCCCTTAGTACCTACTCTGGAGTTCCATAGCAATCGAGCTGACTTCCTGTGTTGTGAACACAGCAAAAGTTCAAAAGTTCAGTGAAAAAGGTTTTGGTTCCAGAAAGAAGTTCCTGTGGTGTGAAAGCACCTAAACAGTTATAGGAGATGGCTAGAGGAATGTGCTGTACATATTATATTACTATAAATGAGGGGCGGCGTGGTGGTGCAGAGGTTAGCACTGTCACCTCACACCTCTGGAACCCAAGTTCAAGTCTCCACCATGACTCCATGTGTGTGGAGTTTGCATGTTCTCCCCATGTTGTTGTGGAGTGTGCTGCTCCAGTTCTCCCCCTCCCCACAGTCCAAAAACATACTGAGGCTAATTGGATTCATAAAACTGCATGCAGGTGTGCATGTGTGAGTGTGACCTCCAAGGGGTTGGTGCCCCATCCTGGGTTGTTCTGTAGGCTCCAGATTCCCAATGCAATCTTGAATAGGACAAGTGGTTTCAGAAGATGGATGGATATTACTATAAGAAGATAATGCCAAAATTTACAATCACTTTACTAATATTATTGTAAACGGCAATATCGGTTCACTATGTGATTTTGATAAAACGTATTTGTAACCTTTTATGTAACCAGCTACGTAAGGAACAGTATTGAAGCGAGATGGGGGGGGTGAGTGGACTGATGGATTACGGATGGATGAATGATATTTTGAAGACATGAAAATGAAATGGTTGAGGGATGACAATGGATGGATGAACAGGTAGATGTTGGATGGATGGATGGATGATAGATGATGGATGAATGGGTAGAGGGATGAAAATGGATGATGAATGGATAGATGACAGATGAATGAATTAATAGATGATGATGGATGGGTGAAGGGGTAGACAGATGATAGATGGATGAATGGATGAGTGATGACTGGATAAAGGGATGACAGATGGATGGGTGAATGGAGAGTTGGATGATTGACCGATGAAAGGATAGATGTAATTCCCAATGTCAACCCCAGAGTCACTCGTCATGATAGGGGTGGGCAGTGAACGCAACTCTGTGGGACAGATGGGTGTCCAACTCCCTCAAGGTCGTGCTACACCCGTATTTGTCAATGCATTTACTGTTCCTGTGCGTCACCTTGTAATGGCGAGGTGGGGGCCAGATGCTGATGTCACCCCCAAAATAACACTTGTGAGAATACGGCACCGCCCCCAGCTCGGGGCCCCCCGGCTCCCACTTCCCCGAATCACTGAAGCCTTTATGACAGTCTCAAAGTGTGCATTCATCGCCATTCTGCACGCCCTCCCGCGCGCTACCCCCGTTTTCCGTGCGGCTCCTAATTAATCGCCCTGCCGGGTCCCTGCCCCCGCAGCGCTGACGGGAGTGCCCGTCGTGTGTGGGCGCGGCCCTCCATTGAATCAGCCTGCTCCAACACACAACCAGGGACACCCCCCCCCCCCCCCCACAAAAAAAAAAAACTGAAAACCAATGAGGAAGGGGGGGCTTGCATGAAAGAAAGAGGCAATGGAGGGAATAAAAGTAAGAGAAGACTGGACATTAAATTCAGCAGCAGTTTAAGACACAAAGTCTCCACATAATTTCTGCATCAGGCAAAAAAAAATCTTAGCTTGGAACACATGGGATTAATTACTATGAAAACCTGAACAAGACTAAGTACAGTACTTCATAATCAAGAACTAGGTAAGATCTAGTTTGTGTCCAGTAATTGACAGGTATGTTCATCTCCTGCCTAATGCCCAGTACTACCTAAAATGGACTCCAGGAATTCCAAATTCACTGGAAATCTGCTCACGCAATAAATTACTGGAATATACAAATATGAAAATAATACACCATAATACTTGACTAATAGAATTTTAAATTCCCAGTCTAGGTCGATAATTCACACTTAAATATTTTCGCTGATGCGCTTGTTCATTTTAGAGCTGCTGTTTACACAAAGAATAGGGGACAGGAGGGAACATTTCCACGCATCCTGCTCCTCCTCGGTGGAAAAAGCAGGCGAGAGCTCTGGGCACTCAGCCGTCACGGAGCATCCAGACAGACGAGCCGCTCGTGAGGTGACAAGCAGTGGCTGGAATGGGACCAGCATTACGTCGCCCAGGCAGGCGGGCGGACCACACAGGCTTGGAGTGTGCAAACTGTCTCTCATCTGCTGACAGAAAACGTCGGGTGGTGTCAGCGGTGGTGGCGTGTGGGGGGCTTTGCTGGTATGATGTCTCCTCGAGGTTTCAAGGGGTGGGGCATATATGCTCTTGTGGTGTGGGACAGGCCGACGTGGAGGACAGGGACGAGTGAGGGACAGGCCGACGTGGAGGACAGGGACGAGTGAGGGACAGGCCGACGTGGAGGACAGGGACGTGTGAGGGACAGGCCGACGTGGAGGACAGGGACGAGTGAGGGACAGGCCGACGTGGAGGACAGGGACGTGTGAGAGACAGGCCGACGTGGAGGACAGGGACGAGTGAGGGACAGGCCGACGTGGAGGACAGGGACGTGTGAGAGACAGGCCGACGTGGAGACGTGAGGGACGAGTGAGAGACAGGCCGACGTGGAGGACAGGGACGAGTGAGGGACAGGCCGACGTTGAGGACAGGGACGTGTGAGGGACAGGCCGACGTGGAGGACAGGGACGAGTGAGGGACAGGCCGACGTTGAGGACAGGGACGTGTGAGGGACAGGCCGACGTGGAGGACAGGGACGTGTGAGAGACAGGCCGACGTGGAGGACAGGGACGTGTGAGGGACAGGCCGACGTGGAGGACAGGGACGTGTGAGGGACAGGCCGACGTGGAGGACAGGGACGTGTGAGAGACAGGCCGACGTGGAGACGTGAGGGACGAGTGAGAGACAGGCCGACGTGGAGGACTGGGACGTGTGAGGGACAGGCCGACGTGGAGGACTGGGACGTGTGAGAGACAGGCCGACGTGGAGGACAGGGACGTGTGAGGGACAGGCCGACGTGGAGGATAGGGACGTGTGAGAGACAGGCCGACGTGGAGGACTGGGACGTGTGAGGGACAGGCCGACGTGGAGGACTGGGACGTGTGAGGGACAGGCCGACGTGGAGGACAGGGACGTGTGAGGGACAGGCCGACGTGGAGGACAGGGACGTGTGAGAGACAGGCCGACGTGGAGGATAGGGACGTGTGAGAGACAGGCCGACGTGGAGGACAGGGACGTGTGAGAGACAGGCCAACGTGGAGGACTGGGACGTGTTAGGGATGGCCTGAGAGACCCTGTATGCTGACTAGATGTGTCTGGAACAGGAGGAAAAAACTGGCCATCACACAGCTCTGCTGGAAAACAGACCAGCTACCAGCAACTTCGTCAGGGATACTCATATTAACCTGATAAATGGGGGGGCTCAAAGCTTCTTGCTATTGGCTGCCAGATGTACCAATCAGAGTCATCAAGAGCTGGTTCTTGGCAAGCGAAGACAAGAAAGCTGCACTGTGTGCAACTGAGAAAACAACTTCAATGGAAAGAAACTGGGTTAAAAACAATGAAGTGACATCAGAATGAAACAAGGGCCCCCAACAAATTTGCTCTTCAAGTTGACTTTCATTATGGTCAATCATGGGATACAAACTGCATCAGAATAGCAGATTGAAGGACGTCTCCTTGAACCCACTGATTTTAGGAACTGTGCTGTGCAGAGAGACGTTTAGGCCACCGAGCATATGCCTAATGAAGCATGATCTCAGTGATAACTGGACGAAAAGCAGCAACCTGATTTTACATTAAAGTAACCCATATAATGGGCATATAATGTTAATAATGAAAGAACACACATAAAATATTAACCTGGTGTAAAATGAAAGAAAAACAAAAAAGAATAGCATAAAATGTCTGGAAATCCATTTATGAAACATATAAAGTTATACAATGTATAGTTATTTATACATTACACCAGTTTATATATTTACTTTTTCAAAAGCTTCTCGTTTATTAGTTTAGCTGTCACATTATTCCGCTCCTTTTAAATGCTAATCCTTACAACTACAAGCATCACAAGAACTCATAAATGGATGGTCTGATTTCCCCAAACTCCTGCCAAAAACCACTCAAGATCAGAGGGTCAATAGGATCTACGAACAGCATGTCAGCGTTTGCACCCAAGGCTTCTCCTGCAGGCATTCCCCTCCACAGGCCCTGGGAGACGCCCTGGGAGACCCCGCGGGGCCTGCCGCATGTTTGTGGGTGACTGTACTGTAGGGGAGGTGTGTCACTACCCCGTTGGAGCACAGTCACTGGCTTCCCCTGGAAGGCCCTGCTGACCAGACCCTTCCTGCCCAGCGATAAACGGTGACCCTGGACCTCCCACCGCTCCACCACAGCATTATTAATGAGGTTCGCCGTCAGTCTCTTCAGAGGAGGAAGTGCTACTTTGTGGGCCGAATGCACCATAATATGCTTTTTGTTTCTCCTTCCAACTCCCATAAACCCCTGTCCCACAGTAGAATAAATTGTACATGTGAAAACGCGCACTTCAAGAATCACAGCTGGATACCACAAACTGCATTTTGTAGCGATTATATATTGCTGCCAAAACACTGTGTAATGCCTGTTCATTCAGAGCTATAGAATTTGGTTTAAAGAAATAAAGCTGCTGCATTAATGCGAAGTATTATCATAACTATCAATGAAATAGATCTCCATACAAGTTAGCATTTTATTTTGATCCACGTATGGGTTTTGACGTGGAAGCTGGAACGCCCTTTCTACCGCGGCTCTACCGCAGATCCTTTTCCCTCCCCGGCCCATTCTCCGAAATGACCTATGGTTTTAAAAATGTCGACATCTCAGCAGGAAATAAAAGGAAGCCAGGAAAGAGCCAGATGTCCAGCAGTCTGAGGACACTTGCGTATGTAGGCAGCCAGGGAGCACCGTGCAGCATCGGGGCTTCAGGATGCGACTTGCCAGACACAGGCCCGCCCTTTGCTCACGAGCCTGGGCCAAGGGGCAGGCGGCCGAGAGTCACAGGCACACCCTCTGGTGCCCTGCTCCATGGAGCGGAAATCAACCGATAATCCCCACCCACCCCCCATCATAACACCTTAATCTGTACAATCTGCCCAAATTAAACCCATCAGGCCTAACTTAAGCCCATAAGTCCTAACTTAAACCTATCAGGCCTAACTTAAACCTATCAGGCCTAACTTAAACCTATCAGGCCTAACTTAAACCTATCAGGCCTAACTTAAACCCATAGAGTCCTAACTTAAACCTATCAGTCCTAACTTAAACCCATTGATCCAGATAATCACTATGGCTGTGCAGTTTGCTTTCCTTATCCACTTTCAATAACTATATTGCACCTAATTTTGTTTCTTAGTTTCTCTCAATGGATGCTACTTTGAACAATAAACTAGCAAAACAAAAAAGTCGTGGGCTCTTGAAGAATAATTAAACTGCAGCATGAAAACTGCTGCATTAGGGTGGAAAACAAAATTTGATCATCATTTATATTGCAAAAAGTATTTGGTAAAACAAAAACACTCGCCTCAGTCAGCTGTTTCACCCCTAAGAACTGTCCACAGCGAGAGCAGCTTAAGGGCCACGTAAATGGAGTCCTCAGAGCGCAGCAAACTGGCTGGGGTTAGGCCCAGGCAGGCATTTGGGGTCTGGCACATGGCACCTACAGCTATGGCTCTCCTGTTGCATGCTCCTCTATGCTAATTTCATGAGGTGGTCCCCTGGGATGCTTTTCCAGTTGTCCTGAAGGAGGTCCCACATATATGCTGAGCACTCACTGGCTGCTTTTCCTGCGCTGTCTGGTCAAAGTCCTCCAAAACCATTTCCACTGGGTTTAGGTCAGGCAGCCAGGTCACGGGATGTAACAGTATCACCTTTTGTAGGTGTGCTTGTTGAGTCCAAACTTTTGCCTGGTACTGTGCATAGTATCAATGACAATGAATCATTACTTCCACTGTATGTATGGATTCAGGTCAATGCACTATTACAACCCCAGGTATGAGTAGTCAACATACTTATTTGTCTTGAGCGAGATGTGGATGACAACATGCATTATGTTTACAACGCTGTCAATTTCCGTGTTCTGACAGTTTTTACCTGCTTTTCGAATCTTAGATGCACAGGATCAGTGTATTAAAGACTGAAGGATGTTGAACGAAGTCTTGGGACCTTAAAGGGTGTTGTTCCAGTGTGACATCCTCCCAGCAACACAAAATGTTCTCCTGGTTAGATGATCTAAGCGTTTACTTGTTTTACGCCATTCTCACCAAGGTGCAGCAGCTTGCTTTCGTTATTGGAGGGTCTCCCCCCCCCCCCCACCCCCAGCCATTCTGGAGGGACTTTTCAGCAGCTCCCAGCCTGTTTATTTTGCAGAAGTCATACTGAGCAGAGGAATTCCCAATAATAAGCCAAGAGTGTAAATCTTCTCTTGGAAATGAGGGATCAAAAGGAACCTTGGCTACCGGACTCTTTTAAAATGTCCCGTAAAGCGAAACATTCCACTGAGTGCAGGCACATGAGAGGACTACCACACACACTGTCGTCCGCCCTGTCATTGGCACCGCCTCGCCAGCACAAGCGTATCTGCAGACAGGAGCCGCCACAATGTTTATCGCACCTCTGCCTAAGCACACACCAAACAAAATGGCAGAACTGGCAAGCCGGGTAGGTCCGACGGCAGCCCGCAAGCTATTAAAAAGCAGCATTGAGACTTCACCACTTCATGGCATGCTACCGTACCTTCACATCCCATGACACTGAGAAGACTTTCAACTTGTTCCATCAACAAACAGCTGCAGAGTGTTTAGAAGGTTGCCAGTCAGGCTTTCCAGTCCAAGGACTGGTAGCTGGTAAAGCTTTCGCCCAGCCACTGTTGAACCTGACCTTCAGGAGGTATCTATTCTAAGAAACCAACCACTGGGCGCTCTTGCGGACCATCCTGCTCAACAAAGAATCACTAACATGATCTTCAGTTGACTGGGGAGGCTATCTCTGAGGTAGTGCATCATGGTTCGTCAATTCTGGTCCTGGAGGGCCAGAATCAAACACAGTTGGCAGATTTCCCTGCACATCTTACTCAGCTGATTACCAGGTTTAGAAGGTTTGTTTGAACAGAGATATCTACAAACTGTGTGGGGTTCTGGCCCTCCAGGACTACAAATGGTGAACCCTGATCTAACGTCTAGTAGAAGCTTCAAACCACTACTAAGAAAATTTGACTTATGTAAAGTAAACATAGGCTGTGACTTCAGGGTTTCTGAGGTAAAAGGACGAAGAAACCATAATGCCCAAGCATCACAGGAGAGCTTTGAGTCTGATGCAGAGAGGGTACGGGGTCGCCTTTGGCTAGCTTTCCCCATCTTTAATGGTTTATGGATACAGCTGAAAGAGGATTTGCAAGGGCAGAGTCCTACAAAGACAATGGTCCTCCAGATATACAGTCAAAAAACTGTCCAAGACCTTAAATACATCTGGAGAAGAGTGACCAACTGCTCACTATTCTGAGAACATGAAAAAAATGGGTGAAAGTCTGAGAGAAGCTTCAAGAGACAACAGCATCAACGCAAGACCAAAAGAAAAAAAAAATGAAATAGAGAAAATGTAAACAAAAATATGTGCTTAAAGGCAACTATGGTAACAATATATTTCCATAACGATGGCAAAGGAAAGTATGACATAATACGCTACACAAGTGGTTTCAGAAAGCATTTGAATACAAAGCATGTTGACTGCCAATCAAAGTAAGCACACAAATGCATTTTCTTTCCAGTCTACACATCAATACCCTTGCAGTTTCCTTCTACAGCGTGTCTTGGGGTAATGCAACAGACAGAGCTGCCGGAAGCTGGCCACCTACATCTGAAATTATTTTCTGGTTTTCAAGCTGGGGAAGTAAAAAAGAATTAAACATTTCCATGTAAAGTTGCTTAAATGTTCCTAGCATCACTGCCATTCAAGTTCTGGTAATTCACTGTAATTTCAGAATGCTAAAGGTTTAAGGGATACTTGATTTGACGAAGCCACTTCTTAAAAAACCTCCCAAAATATTTAAAGAAATGCCTGTTGTTAATTACCTATGGAACTGAGTCAAGTGCGTGCAAATCCTATCTTTATAAACATGATTTCAGACATTAGCTAGAGGCAAAGAGACCTTCCAGAAGCCATAATTGCAGAGATTTTCCCATAAAGATGGGTCTATAGCCAGAGAAACTCACTTAATGTTAACTGTGGATGAACTAAGACAGAAACAGGACAGTTAAAAAAAAAAAATTGAAAAACCTTAGACAGAAACCATACAAAATCTTTAGATGAAGAAAAATAGTTCTTATTCACAGTAAAGAAAGCGACGATTCCATCATTCATAGCACAGTGGTCTAGTGTACTAAAGTAATTGCAAGGATGTCCCTTTCAATCATACTAATGAGGTCAGCTTTCTTGTAATAAATTCTTGGTACATCCTGATAGATGCTGGGAACATTTCAATGAAAATAAACCTTATGGTGCTGAAAGCAAGTGTGAGTGCAATACATATTAAACAGAAATATTCAAAGGGTTAATGAGGTCAAATTTTGCTATTCCAATTTGAGCTTGTTCATTTGAGCAAATAAAAATAATTTTTATACACTGTCTTTCATTGAGATATTTCTGCACTCTTCCGACAGATTTTCCCAGAGTCATCCAACAGCCTCTCCCCATTACTGCAAGATTCATAGCTGCTCTGCAGTGCCTCAGATTTTGTTTTGCTAATTTCCCATAGCTCTCTACATGGGCAGAAAAATCCAATACATCACATCAGATTTAGGATCATTTTGTAAACCAGGACTTTGCAATCCATCTGCAGCTACAATAATCATATCTTGGGGATCATGCAGAATCTACATCTGCTGTACCAGTTTTTAAAACTCCATTTCCATCCAACAACTGTGGGGGGATAATCCCGAAAACTGCCAAACAATCTGCCAGGCTCTTCCCAACTTACGCCTCTGCATGGTCCAGCCAAACAGCCACTCTTTTTGAGTGCCCTGTCTCTAACGTGCACGTGAGGGATCAATTGTCTGACAATTGTGTCAGACAATTCTGCAGACACTTCCTCAGGTTTTAACAATATTACAAATTACCTAACAACAAATTACCTAACTTTTCTGGGTCTATTTAAATTTTTTTTTATTAGTTCTAGGAGTCAGAAGACATCACTCATAATATATGTACCTCTGTATACTATACAGAAAATAAAGTTGAATTGAACTGAACAACTTTGGCTGTAACTTGGATATATTCTATAGTGATAAAATGATGGAAGGGGACAACTGTAACCTGAACTGAATCATAATACATAAACATATGCAGAGCACAGATAACAGGAAAGGTTTTTGTGGTCTACAGCATCCCTCAGTCGTGCAACTCTCAAACACTGACTGCAAACTATAATCCCAGACATGAGAGAATCTTCAAGATTCTGTGAACGCCACACTCACGTATATATATTGTCAGTTATACTTTTGCATCCAACCTAGCAATTAAAAATGGTATACCACATGCGTCTTTTTCAAGTTAAATTAAAAGTCTGCATTTAGACTGGCAAAATAAGTAAAACAGTATAGCATGATTATTTAAGTCCTGTAAACTTACATGAAAATGGAATACACAGTTATGTATCATTACATGGAGCATGACAGTAATTCAGCCTGATTTTGATTCTGTCCTCGCATGTGCATTGAGAGAAATCTTCGTGGAGTCAAATATGCGATCACATCGTCGCTGGTTGGCTTTGCTATCTTACCCTTGAGCGAGGTGTCTGAACGCACCGAGTTACGTCAATGGAAGTGCAGCTGTATAAATAGGTTAAGCGCAGAACTGTAAACGGACCAAATTGCTTCTGATAAAAGCACACGCTGAACACACAAACCCAGTAATGTAATAACGCAATATTTTACCACAGCCTTTCACCGTCCGTTTCCCCTCCCCAAGGTCTCGACAGAAATCACAGGTTCCGCTTACCTGACTGCGGTACCAAATGGCTCTGCAGGGTTCTAGTGCAATGAGAAGCCTGAGAACATCTCTGAGAGGGGATATCACATGGACACGGATCTGGCAAACCCGCCTGCAATTTATCAGACACCTGCAGGTAGGAGTCACAATGAAAACAGCACAGCGAAGGCGAGTCCGCCATTTGCTGTTCGACGAGGAGCCAGAGCCGGTCCAACAGAAGTACGGTTAAAAACATACAGACTTACGGAGCTTTGAAAGCCAATCAGCCAAAGGATTAACTGAAACAACTTTTTTCTGTGGCCACTCTTGTTTTTAAGAGAATGTAGATGGCCAAATACTTAAATAAATAAATAAAATAGCATAACACAGTCCACACCTGGATAAGCAGTTAGAACAACAGAAAAATTGACAGAAGGATGACTGGCGCTGGGTCAAGGTCAAGGAAGGACCACCTTAAACCTCCCTGAGCTACAGAGATCATCTTCCTTTCCTTAATGAAATTATTGGTCTGGTCTGCAACACTACCAAGAAGGGCAACATGTCATCAACCCAGAGAATACAGACCTGGACTGAACCTTCAAGTCCTGTAGGAGCACAAATCAGGCAAAATATACAAAGAAGCCACAAAATACGCTCACATTTCCACCGATTACTTAGTCCTTAACGTTACCGGGCAGGTTTTTCGGAAGGGGGAGGTCCAAGCCATCCATCTGCAGAAAAGTGCTCACCGGGTCCGAAAATCATAACCGCGATTATTATTATTAGCATAAGGTTCCACTCCATAACAAGGGGGCAATAAATCATTGCCCACACTGATAAAGACCATGAGGCTACGGCTCCACTTCTAGCCTTTTCAAAAGAACATGTTATTTTCTTGGCCTGTTCCAAGGCTAATACCCCTGCAGCTTTGATTATAAAACTGTCAAAAGATATCAGCAGGTATCGCAGGCCATCAAGAAAGCCCACCGACTCCGGCGTAACCAGCTCTACGTAGCTTCCGGGACAGAAAAGGCCCCCCATTCACTGCTGAAACACTGAGCTGTCTATGCTATCCCACGCTAAGACAAATGATCTGAGCAGGGGGCGGGAAACCGCACCTCAGGGCCCTGGCGGTGGGGGGGTGCCTGACGTTCCTCGGTCATTGTCCGTCTGAGGCGTAATTGAGCGGGGTCTTTCCTGGGCAGAGGGGCTCATAGTCCCCCCCCGGGGATATTTTTTGGCTTCCCACGAATCTGCTGTGGAACGACGGGCAAATGAACGCACCTTAAACTCCTCCACGATTATGGCCAAAGACTCGTGTCCTGCTTTCCTCACATCCTCGAGGGCTCCGTCATGCTTTTCCTGGAGGCAAAAAAGACGCATGAATGAGCACAAGACAAAAGGGGAGGGTGATTTGCAGCAGTAAACAGAAAACAACAATCAATAATACAAATTATTTATTATATTTATTATCTCCAAATGTTCACAGCTCCTCTTCAAACCATTTTTATTACAGTAAAACTCTAACAACATGGAATTCGCAGATTTAGAAGATCCAGTTTTCTGGGGGGAGTAAAGAACTTCAAGTGCATTTTCCTGACTATCAATAAAATATCTGAAACCGAAGCCGTCTGGCTGTAACGCAGCCAGTCCATCCATCTGGCAGCCAACTCAAACGGTGAGATGACAGAGCAGGGATTCAGAATCATGGTGCAGGTCTGACCAGGACACAAAGGAGTGTCCCGGAAGATGACGTCCTTTTTATTTCTAGATAATCACAGTCGTCAAACAAAATGTCTGCTACCATCTCCACTTCTAAGCATTCATTTCAGTCCCTAATAATCCTATATAAAGTATTGTGTAAAAATAGGTATAATACAGTGAGTTTGGAGCAATGTTTTCCCTTTTAAGGTGCACTTCTAATCAGCAGAACCTTCCACAACACAATGGATTCTTTAACTTACTCATTATAGCCGTTGTAGCTGATCTTATTACTAGAATTACCACCATTTCACAGAAAAAATGAAATGCTTCATGGTTCATTTTTTATTATGATCTTAGAATAAGTACGGACTTCATGCTCCACACAAAATCGCCTCTCTTCTGGGCACGTAAGCCATATGGCTTGCATTAAAACACTTACAGTGCATTCAGTGAGCCCGAGCTTGTCATCAGAACGGAGGGGGGATGAAAAATGCTGCACTCTCGCCTGCTGCTAAAGGCATCCGCCCCGGGCGGCTCCATGGGAACGGAAGCGAGGCCCCCGGCTCAGAGACCTACAGGTAGGCAGGAAGCGGCCAGGCGGGCCGGCCTCTGCTTCATGGCGATGGGCCGTCCGGCTTTCCGCCAGGGGACAGACGGGGCCCAGCGAGCAGGAAAGGCATGCTGAAACCTGCCTGTTTTTACGGTGCTATTTTCCCGGCGGTTACCGGGGGCCCGAGCCTCACGTCTCCCACCGCAGCGACACACATCTCAGCGCCAGCCTAAAGGTCGTGGCAGTGGCTCTCGACGTAAGAATTGCAGATTGGAAGCACAACTTTGGAAGTTTGTGCAGCATTTGAAACTCCTCCCTTTGCTGACTGACATGTCCACAGGTGGATGCTGTGGACTGGGACTCGGGGACACCCATACCTCATTCAGTTGCTAACAGCTACCATCTTACATAATCTTTGTGGGGGATGGGGGGGGGGGTGCTACACAGAGAAGGCAGGATCTCCTCAGGGGAACCCCCTTTATTGGGGCCCATGAGCTGGCAGGGGCTAATACAGGTAGCAACATAGCAACCCCACTGCCATCCACCCATCAAACCATCTATTCAGTTACTGGAGACTAAGGGTTATGGCAGCGTAAGACACTAAGAGATAGGAGCAAGGGAGCGGGTCTCTGATTAGCGACTAACTTTTCTACATTTATTGATTTTCTTGCATCACCTATTTAACTTCTAAATACTTTGTGCTTACTCACTGAACCACCTTACAACGTAAAATGTCTGGTCCAGAGTCAAAAAAGGCAACTGAACATACTACTTTACACAAAGCCAGCATAAGTAGCAAGCTAGCAGTTATGGCCAAAGCTGATACCAATGAGCTGTCTATGGACCCGCTGGTCATTGAGCTTGCTAAGCGATGAGTTAGTATCAACGAGGACACAATTCCAATTTTAACATCCACTGAGGCAGTTTGTGAGACTACCAACACATTTGGAAAATTACTTACAATGGAATGATAGCTCCGACAGAATCGCAAAAGCCATAGAAGCCATAGAGAGCCTGAAAGCTGCCATCAAAATGCAGATGAATAAAGGATCATTTGGAGAACCGATCGCACTGTTTAAACTTGCGCATTATAGGCATACCTAAAGACGAGGAGTGTGGAACTAATGTAACGAAGTTTATGGCAGACATGCTGAAAGTAGCTGTATTTTTAATGTCACCAGAAATTCTGAGAGCTCATCGCTCACCTGCCGCAAAACCCAGAGAGCACCAGACACCCAGACCTGTGATCATCCCGTTTCTCTGCTTTCAGGATAAGGGGGGGGGGCTTCATGCTGAGCTGATTCATCATTCTATTTGGGCTTCTCTTTCATACCCCTGTGTCACTGACCAATGTGTGTGCTCCAAACTGGGACAATACTGCTTTCGTTAACAATATTATCTCCATACTCCCCAAATTACACTTGCGTTATTTAGTATTTGGTGGGAATTTGAAATGTGTAATAGATCCAAGGCTCCAAGGCTCCATCCCCAACAATCATGTTATCTTTGTTTATGAGGCGAGCTGGAGGCATTGATCCATGGGGGCTTCTTTCCTAAGAAAAATGAGTTTTCATTCATGCCCCTGTACTTCTAAATATTTCATTTGCACTTGGTTATGCAGAACGCCCTTTTTGGAGGTTCAACACAGCTTTATTGCCTGACAGTATGTTTTGCAGTAAAATTTCAAGTAGAAATGGTAACTTTCTTGAATCCAAAGGATCTGACAATTTCTCCATCCACATTTTGGGAGACTCTCAACATGGTAATTAGAGGGGACGCAATCTCTTACTCTGCCTACCACAATAAACAAAAAGAGATAAAACAACAACTTGTGGATGCAATTAAAGAAATAGACTTAAAATACTCAGTTATTCCATTACCCATCTATATAAAGACAGACTTGGTCCTTTAAACATGAATATAATTCACTCTCAATTGACAAAATTGAACAGCATCATCTTCACTCACAAGGATTTGTTTACGAGTTTGGAGATAAAGCATGTCGTCTTTTAGCTCACCAGATAAAATTATTTATTCCGCAAATCTACAACCATCTACTTCCTAGCAGCTCACTGTGAACCCCAAGGAAATTAACACGATATTTCAACCTTACTATTCAGATTTGTTCAGATCCGAGTCACCTAGACAGCTGTGTAATGCAAGAGTACTTTTCAAATCTAGAAATTCACACAATAATTCCAAATCAAAAATCTGAAATTTATAAATCATTGCAACTTATGGAAATCATGCATGCAATTAAATTAAACATCTTTGGTGGCTACCCTGTTGATCACTGTTGCCCCTTTACTCTTTGATAGGTTTAATGATTCGTTTGGTCACAGTGCACTCACTCGTGGGCTCACAGAAGCTTGCTTTTCGTATTTATTTTACTGGGTAAGGATGTTTTGGAATGTAGCAGATATTGCCCAATTTAGCTTTTAAATTCAGATGCTAAGATACTAGCTAAACTGCCAGCCATGCGTATTGAGTCATCTATTCCAAGGATTATCTCATCGGACCAAGCTGGCTTTATGAAATATCATCACTTTGTCTAATATCAGACATCTTCTCACCATCATTCATTCCTCTGGCTCCCCAGACATCCCCAAAGAGGTAATCTCCCTGGATGAAGAAAAGACACTCAACAGTGCTCAATGGGAATATTTCTTCTTTGTCTTGGAGCGGTTTTGGCAACTATTTTATCTCACAGATTCAGCTTTTGTACTCCTTACCAAAGGCATCTGTTCTTACAAACTGGCTCTGGTCTCATTACCTTACACTAGCCAAGGGCATTCGACAGGGTTGCCCACTAAGTCCCCTGTTATTCAGTCTGGCTAAGGAACCCTTGCCTGTCAAGCTTAAGGCCACACCCTCGATACAGGGCATTCACAGACATGGGCATTCACAGACATGGGCATTCACAGACATGGGCAGGATAATCAGGTCTCTCGCTACACAGATGGCTTATTACTGCATGTCTCAGATCCCAAAACATTTTATTTAATAAGTATAAACTTACTTCATATTTTGGTACTTTTCCAGAATCTAAAGTGAATTTTTCTAAGAGTACATGTTTCCGATAAATGAATTGGCATTACAACTCTCCACAAACATGTTACCTTTTACTATGTCAAAGCCTGGTTTTAAATACCTTGGTGTTTATATTACTTGATCCTCTTCTTCATTACATGAGTGAAGACTTTACTCCCCTCGTTAATAATCTAAAACGATTTTCTGTGTTGACCCACACTACAGCTTTCCCTAGCAGGTAGGGTTAGCTGTGTAAAGATGAATTTTGTGCCAACTTATTCCAATGCATTCCAGTTTTCTCACCCGAATTCTTTTGTTCATTAGATAAGATGATTTCCTCCTCCTTACAGGCAGGCCATACCCCTAGAGTATGCAGTACTCTGCTCCAGAGAAACAGACTGCAAAGTGGATTGACCCTCCAAACTTCATGTAGCGTTATTGGGCAGCTAACATGTAGAAAGTTATTTACTGGGATCATTCACCAGATGTAATGCGGTGTCACGAAGAGGACAGGTCCTGTGTCCCCTCCTCTCAATAAAGTCTTTGGGGACAGTGCATGGCTCAGCAGGCTAAGCCTCTGTGCCTGTAATTGGAAAGTTGCTGGTTCGAGCCCAGCCTCAGCAAAATATTCACATCCATCTGCCCTAGATGGAGGTCCTTAACCTCCAGCTGCCAGGGTACAAATTTTCATTTTACAGGGTGGTTTGGGAAAACTTATTCATTTTCATGACAGAAGCACTACCTGATTGGCTAGTGAATGCCTTACAGTACCTACCCTTCTGTTACTCTCTTCATACATCACATCCAGCCATTATATCTACATTTAATATCTGGACTCAAATCTGCCAACATTTTAAACTAACCAAAGTTTCTTTATTTGCAAAAACACCTACTTCTCCCTTCTAAACTAGACTCTGTATTCAGTTCCTGTAAAAGAAAATTCCTTTTGAAATTTACTTCTCTCAATATTAAACAGTGATGCAACACTTTAATTAGTAACACTTCTGCAATAAGAGAAAACACTAAACATTTGTGCTTAGTAACCCTTTGGGAGCCAATGACGATAATTGCAATTAATAGCAAAATGGCAAGAACAGAAGTGAATGAGTCAGTCGGAAAAAATTCTGACGATAAAAAGAAAATGTCTGTGCAAAGGATAGGTGCAGATGTTAAACACTGCTTGTCAATATACTTCTGTTACGAAATCAATAAAATTTTTTTACAGAATTAAGCAAGCGTCCCAAGGCTGTGACCACTGTAGATTTGCCAGATCTGAACAACTCGCTATTAAAAACAAGTTTCTGTGAGACACAATCCCACTTATTTAGATATTTCCAAACTGAGCATTTCATTCAAGCCCAAAGCTCTGCTTTCCCTAAACAGGACTAGACAAACTCATGTGTACACCTTTACCCACAAACAGCTTCACGTCCCGCATACTCAAAACACTCATGGCAAGACATCATGTGACAGGTTGTGCTCTAAATGCAAATTGGGGCAGAGCTGTCTGATGAAAAATGGGAGGCGGGTTGAAATAGGGTCGACACCTCTTATGCACGTCTAACCTTGATACAATTCAAAAGTCCTCCATCGCATTTGCTTAAGCAAAGCAAGGCTAGCCAAGCACTATTCCTCCAAGGATGAAACGTGTGACAGATGCAAATGCACCCTGGGAAATCAGACCCATATGTTTTGGTTTTGCCTTAAACTCGCTGGTTTTTGGTTCACAGTATTTAAAATGCTTTCACATGTACATGAGATAAACCTACAAGCTGCGTTTTTTCTCTTCTGTACTGTGCAACAATTCGCAACAAAGAGGCTTAAAAAAATATAATTTAAAAATGAATATAGACTGTTTCCAACTTTCAATTAACATATGCTATGACACACATATGATCAAAGTTTTTTTTTCCCTCAAAAAAGCAAATGCATGTAAAAATAAATTTGGGGTGGCCGTACACCCGGCAGAGCTAAGCTACTTAGCGTGCCCTGGTTTGCACTGTACGATAGCTGCTTTGGGATCTATGTATTTTAATTATGTATTTTATGGCAGTGCAACCATCCCAGCCTCATTCTCATACCTCAAAGTCAGTGAGATTATCCCTTTCCGACACGTCCATTTTGATGTGTAACCTGTCTTTCAGAATGGAGCCCATTCTTAAGTCGGGGACAGTCTGTAAATGCTTCTGCAGTTCCCTAGTATGAGCAAAGGACACCAGAAATTTGAGGCAAACTTGGTTTTGAGCATCTCTTTAATTTTGGGGATGTTTACGTACCCCTGCCACCATTCTGCAGGATCTCCAGCATAAGGGGTGGGGGGGCGATTTTGTAAACCACAAGCCCAAACACACTTAGCTCACCTCCCCACTGACCAACATGCATCGTCCGTGTTTAGAAAACAGCGGCGCATTCCAAAACACACAGCCAGCTCCACCGCTGAAATAAATCTCAATTTCCTCCAGCACTTTCCTCATTTACCAGTTGGTAACAAATTAACGATCAAAGGAGCCCGTTTTTCTTCCTCCCAGCCTCCTCGTTCATGCTGGATGACTGTCCATGCACAAAGTCACTCAAAAGTTCACAGGGCATGAAATACACAACCAATGGTGTCACACGTGAACACAACACCATCACAGAGCCTGAAAACCACAATAAAACATGAAAAAACATTAACCCATGATTATACGATTTTTGTGCTATTTTGATAATATGAAGCTTGGCTTTAGGGTTATGGGCTTGATTCCCCCGACCCGCCTCCTGTGCACAGCCCAACCGCGTGAGAGTTTGCATATTCTCCCCTCCTTATATGGGCTTTCTTAGCAGTCCAAAGACATGGAGTTAGGCTACTTGGCACCTGTAAATCGCACAGGATAAGTGTACCAGTAACCTTACACAGAATAAGTAGTATGGATGGATGGATGGATGGATAGATAATCCGTGTTTTTCTACTTTAGAAATATACTTTACTAAAACAGCAGACACATCGCTTAGTCATGTCTACAATATTATACACCGACTATCAACTGTCACTGTTCTTAAGTCTCTCAGTGTTTTTCAGTTATTTTTCTTTTAAATTCCTCGTGTTACATTGTTTTGTAATTTGTGTTGTTTTTAATAGTATATAGTCTGTACAGCACTTTGGGTTCAACTTCTGTTGTTTAAAAGTGCTCTATAAATAAACAAACGTAAAACGAAAGCTTTATATACATTCATTCAAATCCTACATACAGGTTTGAAAATGTTGCTGCAACTCCTTCTGAGCTCACTGTGATACATCAGATCCCACAGTAAAATCAGAAGATCAGGTTCCCTAATAGAGAGATCCGGTCAGGGTTTATTGGGCAAAACAGGGGAAAAAGAATTAAAATTCCGGAACTTGTCAGTCAGCTGTCAAGTTAAGGTCAACTGCTTGGCAGTGGGGCTTGAAATGCTGTGCTCAGGGACCTAAAACCTTTGACAGTGAGCCAGCATGCCCCCACCCTTGTAAATACCAAACAGGTTCAGTCTGTGTGTGGCTCCTTTTGCCGCCCCCAAAGACATTCCTACTTGTATACCATTGCTTCACGTCATATCAGAAATAAATTGGTTCCATATCTGCACCCACTGGCCCCAAGCACTCAGTGGAGGTCCTCAATGTCACGACAGTCCGCACGCTGGCCCTTTAACACCGCCCAATACCACCAACCATCTACCCACGATGCACCTCTTCAAGCAGAAGCCCAAACAAAACCTGCTTGTCAAACTGAAGCCCCACAGAAATGCTGGAAAAGTAGAACGATAGTTCCACCCCCCAGCAGAAACTGAGGACATCGTCCCAGTCACAGCAGAACTGCTGCCACATGACAAGTGAGGGGCTTTCCAGATATGTGGCTTAATCTAACAACCTCTGGGAAGAGGTGGCCCTCGGATCCACAGAAAACAGATATTTGTTTTATCTTCCTGAAATGTGACACGAAGGCCTTTGATGGTAGTTCTCAGCTGTGATGTCAATAAAGCCCAAAATTAGAGCTCCAGATGAGAGCCGAGACAGTGAAAGAACATGTGTGGGATGCGTCCCAGTGAGCCCTTTCCAGGTCGTGACCTCCCAGTCAGGCGCTGTTGTTCCCAAGGTCACTCAGGTCAGCCCCTGTTTTGCTGCCGGTCTGAGAGCATCTCCCTCGCTTGGCCTTCTGTGAGGTCTGGCTTTGGAGGACTTTTGTCTTCTTCCAAGAAGGCGCTGTGGGGGGGGGGGGGGGTGTTAGACAGGAAGCAGATGAATCATGTTGTCCCCCCCCACTCCCTCGATTCTGTGCCATTTCTTTTTGGGTGCCAGGCCACACTGTCCTCCTCCATAGAGGTCCATTCAGTGTCTGAGCTGATATCGCAGCAGTTTTCTCTTGGAAACGCATTGTGAGGTGATCGAGTTTGTTTCTGCTGCGTGAGGCAATGTGGAAGGCGACACTGGTCCCCCTCTCCGCCCGGTGGCAGGACTCCCGAAAACACGGTCTTACGGCCCTTATGTGTCAAGGGACCATCCTGACGTCTTTCAGAAGACAAGTGTGCCTGTTTATGCTGGAAAAGACTTCGTGAAGGATTACAGGGAGAAAAGGAGGATGATAGAATCCTTGTTTTGAATGTATAGAGCAATTACCTTTCCTTCGCAGTTTTGTGATGGTTCTCTACCCTCTTCCAAATATAACTCATACTACTTTCAAACAACTAGTACTCTTAAGCATTTAATAATCTTTAACATGAAAGGAGGGTATGGGAGCATGGGGGGCTGTGTTTCAGAGTTCACATCCCAACAGGAGGGGGCATGAGACAAACTCCATTCACCCTGGATGGCTGGGAACAGACCTGCTAGCCACGTCGGTGGGACCCATCTGTGCGTGTGCGAGAGGACAGCCCGCTAATCTCTGTGCAGCTGCAGGCTGGATGGGGACAACCAGGAGATCACTGTGGCACTACAGACAGCTGTGACCGGAGCAGCCCTTCAGCGCCAATCTGGGGGCACATTTCAATACAGGTTCATGTTCAGATCGGCTGTTCAACAAAACAGTCAAAAACTACCAGACAGCGACTGGTACAAATTAGTGCCGTGCATCACATTAATTTACTTAAGGTGTATTTTAGGGCAGATACTATGGTTATTCTCTGTGTCACCATCCTAAGACCACATTATCTACAAAATCATCAAATTCCCAGCAGAGGGTGGTGTAGGTTGACCACAAAGAAACATTCTCTCCAATTATTCCATTATAGACACGTTTGGAAATCGTGAACCAAACAAGGAATAACCTTCCTACTCTAGCATGGGGATGTCTCTTGGCAAGGACCATCTAGTCGATTAAACTTCCAGGCCACAAAACAGACAGAGACAAATGCAAACTTTGAAGCGGTCGAGTTAGAGGGGCCGCTGTGGTCTCCCAACACACACAGACCACCAGCCCAGGGGCACAGGGACACCAGCTACCTCCCCCAGCTTTGGGCTTTCAAAACCCCCACCTTCAAGAGGTCGACCCAGTATAGCTGGCTGAAATCTCCACAACAAGATTAGAATGGGTGGGGGGCGCCTTCAGTATTCAATTACCCAGTTCAGTGTTCAGCTGTGCGTATTTGACTTTTTCCATGGTTAAGTTAAAGTTATTGTGAATTTCACAGTCCTGAATCTTTTGGCACTTTTCCACTGCACCAGGTACTGTAATTTTGGTACAGTACTCTAGGTACTTCCCCTTTTCCATTGACTTCCAGTTGAGTACCAGTATGAAAATGTCCAGTACCCAAAGCACCAGACCAGCTGGGGTATTTTTTTGGTACTTTGATACTTTGGGGTGGGACTTGCAAACATGTTCATTGTCAACTGATCATGCAAACAGCCTGCCTCTGAAACACAATACAACCAGCATCTTGAAAGAAATGACAAACTCAGAAAACAACAAAAAAAAAAAACTAATAATAATGTATGCATGAGCGCTCGACTTGCCAGCTAAACCCCTTCACACTGGCTGCAACAGCAGGGAAAGTGATGAGCTAGGAAAGGGTGAACAAGTGTCACCGTGCCGTCACAAAGTTTTTTTTTATTTGTCAAAGGCTTGAGCCTTTTTTCAACAATACAACAACCACATTTCCGGTAGGTTGGGTTCAAAAAAGTAGTTTTCAAAAGCATCCATGCCTTTTTTCCCCAAGAGTTATTTCACAGCATTTTTTCCAAATTGTTTTAAGACAATTTGGTTATTGTTTCCTCATAGAAAATTAGATCAAAAACCAATAAGGTAATCGATAAAGAACTGGATCGATAAGCAGAATCGATAATGTCACTGGTGTCAATAAAATCATACCAATTCCCATCCCTAGTTATGATGTCATTCAGTGCTGGTACCAGTTTTTAAGCCAGTGGAAAACCAACACCTTGAAGTACCAAAAAGTCCGGTAATGGTGCCGTGAAGCTATTGTTTGCATGTTTGTATTGTTCTGTTCTTGGTAACATAAAATTCTATGTACTGATGTGACCCAGAGCCTAACTCCTTGTTGCGTCAGTCTGGATTGTACTGAAGTATTCATTTTAATCTTATGCCAATGTGAAATGGTCCTTAACGCTCAGTTACCCTTCGATCCACATCTACATAGATGGACTAGTCCAGCGTACCCATGAGACAGAGCCCTTCTGGCCTCTGAGGAGCTGCTGTATCTATAGCTGGAATCAGTCCTGCGCTATGGGCAGCAGCTGCCACACGCGTCTATCTCAGCGCTGACCTGGCTGACAGCATCACACCGTCGTTTCAAAACACCACCTCAGTGCGATTGGGTGAGGAGCTTAACTAACAGCGTCCATTACACTGACATATTTTGCCGTATTATACAAGCGATAAGTAACATATGCGCCCACTCGTGAGAAATATCGCGCTTTAATCCCATGCTTGGTGTTTCCGCTTTTAATAATCAACAGTGCTTTCAGGGTTATCGAGCATCATGCACCACAGCAAACCAGATGTCACACCCTTAAAAACGTGAAAGAGAAAAATATATATAAATACATAAAGAACATATAATAATGTGTGACCACGTACATTAAGTGGCCATAGTAGATGGGGTGGTTGGCATTGATCTGAATTGTTTATTACTGGTTTAAAATGGAAATTGTGATTAATTTTTCCTGAGAAATTTTTAATCTCTGAATATTGTATACTACTTGTCAATTTAAGATTGCACACATTAAGCAATAATATGCTCCTCCATTCACATGCCAATCATTCACCCAGTACACAGTGTCGCGTTAGCCTGGAGCCTAGGCACAGGGCCAAATCAGAGCTTTTTTTAATCATTAATTTCATGTTCCATGAAAGCTAATAAACTTTACTTTTTTACAACACACACTTTACTAACAGATTATCCTTTCCCTTTTCTGAAAATACATACAGCTGTCAACAGAACCAGTGCATTTTTCAACTTAAATATTTATTATTAATTCGAAGAAAAAGTAGCGTGCAAAAATCTGCTCATCTCCATAGATTAGAACATAAAACGTTTTTTTAATGATTACACAAGCCAGTAAACAGACATCTTTTAGAAGGGGTACGGATGCACTCTGAACAGTTTAGAGATGTCAGTTGACTTTGCTGCATGTCAGTGGACTTCAATAAGAAGCCCATGCAATCAGAGGAGCATGCAAACTCCATGCCCACAGATGGGATTCAAACCCAAATACTGGGGCTACAAGCACTACAGTGCTTCCCCCAGAGTCACCATGCCAGCCAAGATACATGTTTTGCATTATTATTTTCATTCAGAATCAATTTTTCATGCAGAAATTTACTTTAAGCTTGTGTCGATATAGTCACACCAATCACCAGGATCGCATTTACTTTGGTCTAAGAATAGTCGCTTTAATAATGTGGCCAAAACTTCTCAGCATTCCGTTAAACGAATCATTTTAAGCTGGGCAATGAGTCCACCTGGCTCTTCGGGAATGAGGACTGTGGATAAGTAAATATTCAGTCACCGATTAAACGCAGTGACGGATTCCTCACCGATCGCCAGGATCTGATATTGGTCAGTTTTACATTTTTAAAAACATGAAGAGAACTCTTTCCTGTGGCAGCGGTTACATTTAAGTGGCAAATAACATTCCATGTGTTTAAAAAGAAAAAATCCGCTGGTTGGTGGAAGTCTGCCTAGTCACGCAGGAGTTTTTAAAATTAATCCTCTGTTACTATGCATTCACTGTAGATGGAAAACATTCAAGCCTGACCTCTTAATCTGCAATTACAATCTGTTTAAATGTTTCTTAATCAAGCTGCAAAACAAACAGAACAAATTTAGATGCAATTTTTCAAGACGACTGGACCTCACAGTGGATAACAAGACACATTATAAGATTAAGAAACTGAAAGAACAGTTTTATTACCTTATAATATATATTTTTACACTATATACACTTCCCCGCCAAAAAAAGAAGCTGCCATTTGAATTTTTCATTGGACTTGAATTCATCGCCTTTAGCTTTGATTACGGTGCATATTTGTCACAAAACGCATGGTTTCCACAGGCTTATGCAGCATCTCACCCGTTATTTTCCTTTATTTTTTATTTTCATCATTTATTTTCTCACTGAGATCTTGTATTGACAAGTGAGTTGAACTACTCCATAAATCCTCCTTCATCCCAAAGAGGTTAAGGTCACAACTCTGTGGAGACCAAGTCATATGTGAAAATGATTCCTCATGCTCCCTGAACCACTCTGAGTGTATCGACATATATACTTATATTCAATTCATTTTTTAACTTGTATACCACTTTCACTTAAAGTAAAAAGATCTGTTAGGGTGAAGCTGAAAAATGCATTCAGCCTACAGTAAATCCTACATTGCATATCAAAGCAGACGTCCTGTGGTCCTTTCATTCGATTTCTGCTTTTCGCATCAGTCTCGACGGTGAGCTGGCGCGCCCTATGGGAACTTCCACAGACTCACCGGTCACCGAGACACTATGCATCTGAATTGCCCAATCGCGCGTGAGGAAGTGCAGACACGCCTCCTAAGATTAGCCAGACAGCAGCCAAGAACAAAAAAGAAAAAAAAAACCTCAGACAGAAGCACATCAGCCAATCGGATGGGACCTGGGACGACAGCCAGAGGGGCCACCGGCCCTCCCAGATGCACTTCCCCTTGGCGCGCCTTGGGCCGCACACCCAGGGACCTTGCCACCTTTTCAGCTGCCCACCCTGCCCCGGTGAAGCCGCCCTTTCGTGAGCATGGAGGTGTTTGGCCCCGTCTGACGGGAAGGAAGTGTCTATTAACGAGGGGGGGGGGGCGGTAATCCTATCAGACCTCAGGCATGCCTGCCCACACACCTTCACTCAGACAGACACTCTGTGCGCTTAATTATGGCGGGCGAGGTGCAGACCTGGGCGCTGATGGAGAGGGGACCGCCTTGGGCCAGGAAATTAAGGCGCTGAATCTGCACAGGGATGTATTTAGCTTCTATTTAGAAACAGCACGATGCGGTGTGTCTGCCTGTCCAGAACGATGTCCTAGGCTCACCCTCCATCTGCTGGGTATTTCGGCTGATGCGGTCTCTCCAAGGTACAACAGCAGGGTCCTTGGTGAACCAACGGCCACTCGGAAGGAGGGGGCCCCAGCCAGGGCCCTCTTACCCGCAGCTCGGCGTAGCGTCGCTCATGAGACTCGGCTTCTGTGCGTCTCTCCGACTTGAACCGTTCCTCCATCTCGGCCTGCGTGCTCAACAGCTCCTCCAGGTCCTGCGGACGGGAGCGGACATGTCATCGCTAACGTGTTACAAGGGACCGTGCCTGAAAGACCACACTTACACCTGCGCAGTTCAAATCTAAACACAGCTTGGGTTCTACAATTATTTAGCTTCAGTGTGCAGGTTCACACTCTACTTGGGATAAAATTATACAGACTGATGGCAACAGTTTAACATCAACAGGGCAGTGATTTAATCCCATGTAGCATGTTAACGATGCAGCCCGTTAACTTTTGCCTTTCACTTGGGTGACTTCAAGTCAAGCTATACATGAGGTCAAGGATAATCTAGTTAATGTGCAGAATTGCTAGCTTGCAATTTTGCTATACGACTTAATGCCAAAGTGCATATAACATAACAGCAATAGTCATAATACAAGGATATTATCTTTTGAATGCATGAGCTTAGTCCTATTCTCAACATAATCCTATTCTCAACAGATACAAGGGCCAAATGGAGCTGACCTGCTGTATGCGAACCTTCTCCTCTTCGCTGACCATCAGCTTGGTCTTCAGGCTGGACAGAGCCTGCTGCATCTGGCCATGGGTTTCCAAGCCTCCTGGGATATCGGGGGCGTCTCTGGACTCAGCACCCTGGTCCTGAGCCGAGGCATCGTCGCTGGAGCAAGTCTGTGCACACTACAAGCACAAAGGCCCCGGAATGACATCATCGTAAAAAGCGGGTGCTGGGCATTACAATGAGGCGTGTCTGCATGGGTGCAACATTCACGGGCCGGGCACGGCGGCCCACCTGGTCTGGGGGACTGCAAGGAGGTGGTGTAGGTTCCTGGGAGTCCGCCTGGAATGAAGGGTGTTGGTCCAGAAGGATGTCCGGAGGAGCACTCAGGCCTGGAACTGAACCCGCGACACATGTTTATTTAGGAACCGGACCGGAACCGGTCATCACCATCACGGAGGAGTTCCTCCAGAGCATTTCAAACTCTGAAACTGTGAGGAACCAAAGCAGGATTGGGGATAAGGGGAGTAGGTGATGTGGTGACAGAATGTACAGGGGAAAGCAAAATCTGGGCAGCTGCGACAGACACCCTTGCCAGAGCAGACCTGGGAATACTGCCCCCCCCCCCCCCACCCCCACACACAGAAGCTGACGGCCAGCGGCCGGGAGGAAGGCAGAGCACATCGTTAACGTTAGGAGTATATTCCGTTTTAACTGCGGCAGCACTTGGCTTGGCAGTGCGGGCTGCCGAGAGTGATGATTTACAGAGCGAGGACTCAGCAGGGGCTGCGAACACCCCTTCCCCTAAACCCGAATGGGCCCCTCCCTTGGCGTTAGAAGAGGTGGGTGACACTAAAGGGACGGCTGTCTGGCAGATGCCGAGACGAGGAGACGTCGAGGGCCAGGCAGCCATCTGAGACTGATTACCCTGCAACCGCTAAACACATCCACTCGTAAAAGTGTAAAAGTAAAAGTGTATCGAGTCAGAACACTTAAAAGAAAAATCAAACATGTAATATGGATCAGATTTAATCTACACATTGCTCTCAGCACACAGTGTCCCTTGCACTTTGCAGACATTTGCACGTTGTACTCTTACGTTAATTTATTCAAGACGTCTTTGCACTGTTTCCTGTAAATTCATCATATCGATTGTTCTGTTCTTTAGTTCTGTGTATATTCTGCTGAGAAGCATTTCTCCTATGTGTCCTGTAATACTGTTCTGTATTTCATGTTTGGCGTTTTATGTTTGTCCTGTATTTCATGTTTGGTAATGGGCAAGTAATACTCTGTACTGGGTTATAACTAACTGGGGACTAGCTTAGGGTGTTTCGCCAATGCACCAGGAACTGTACTTTCGGTACATTCGCTTTTCCTCTGACTTCTAGTCAAGTACCAGCACCAGAAGTTCCAGTACCTAAAGTACCAAGCTAGCTGGGGTACTTTTTACGTACTTCAGTACGGACTTGCAAACACTCTCTTGTAGATTGGATATGAAACACAACATAACCGCTGTCTTAAAATTACAAACACAGAAAACAACAATAAAGTTTAAAAAAAAGTAGTTAATAATGAATGCATGGAAAAATCAAAAGATTCAAGGTTTAATTGCAGTCTGGTTGGAAGAACAAATACAAGATCAGGATGGCATGAAAAGAAAGAAAAGTATTTTGTATAAAATATTCATGCCGTTCGATTTGGGAAAATTTCCAAATAATAATAAATATTTGGGTATTTATAAAGTAAAAAAGGAGTTCAGCATAAATTTCTCACAATCCTGTCTGAGTGATTTAAATAGCAAGGATGAAAATGATTATGATTGTCTCAGAGAACGCATGTAGCGCTCATGCAACAGCGGCGGAGGCAAGATAAAGCCTGACCTAGCGATGTAAGAATTACACATGCATAACATGCAATGTTGGTATTAATATCACACCTTGTCCAGGCCTGTAATATACTACAGGCATTTTCTTTACTTCAGTACAAAATACCCTGCCTCGTGCTAGGATGTCATTCAGCAGTGGTACCAGTTCTTACTCAAGTTAAAAACCAATAACTTGAAGTACCGTACTTTTGGTACTTTCTGGAAGAATAAATGTTCAGGACGTGTGAAAACTACCTATTTTCTGTCAAAATATCCATTCACTAAAAATGCTGAAATTGCCCACCATGAAGGTATTGAATGTGGCTAGAGGTGACCTTGGCGTTACTGACCAGGTGCAGGTCACAGGCTATGTTCGGTCACAACAGCTCTGTTAGGGTGAAATGGATGACCAAGCTGAAGTTCTTCTGCTCTAGACATGAGCAGTCAGAGCTTCAAGCGTCCATCAATCTGACTGAAAAGAATCTGTGTTTAAACACTAACGTAACTTGCCAAATATTTACTTCATTCTTTGGCCCTTTTTCACGTTGTGAATTCTTAAAGTTGCGGCCAAAAACATTTATTCTTAAATATTATCACTGAAGCGAGCTAGCGGGAGCTGGCAGTCATTTTAACTACACAGGAAAGAGGTCACATTTTGCACACTTGGGCACAGAGGAAACAAAAATATAAGATGGCCTGTCTATTCCTCCGATGCTTCTGTAGCTGACATCCTGACTTCTAGAGCAAACGAACACCAGGCTTTTCATTTGGGTGACAGGAGAACTCAGGCACAAAATATTCATCCCTGGAGATCCCACCGCCTCGCTCTGCCTGTACAGAGAGTCTGTTACCCTCAAGAGGTCCCCACAACCACAGCCATCTACAGGAAATTTGGCCTGGTTGGCAAATTAGAGGCCAGGGGTCTCATTTGTCAAAGTTGCACACCCACAAAAAGACGTCCGAAATGTGAGCACACAACTGTTTAGGCAAAATCTCAGATTTATTAAACAAAATGTGAGGAGAAAAGTTGTGTATATTAATGGAGCAGGTGTACACAACATTCTGGACAAATCGTGAAAAGGTGACACCCTGCATAAATCAGGGAACTGCACGTAAACCAACGAAATGACCATGCACATCCCGATGATTCACACTATCAACACACGCCTTCACACGACAAACAGTAAATATAAAAATGTTACCCGAGATTTATTGATTTTAGGGTAGTTCGTGTATTTGGAGAATTTAATTCGCTGTTCCAAATACTACATCTTGCCACCTCTTCCTGTAAATTAAGAATATCTGTAATTGTCACTAGCAGCACTAAATGTGAATTAGATGTCCAACATTCACATGCAAGAATTACCTATAATCACGAGAATGTACTACAGCTTAGTAGCGTTTTGCTGGCGACTATGTAAACAGAAGGATTAGAAGATTATTTTTTACTTATTTGGTTTCTGATTGCACTGTTATGTCTTTGCACTTTGTATTTTTTGTTATTTTGCCCGAGATGACAAGTTGCTTAAGAGTTGATTCAGATTTCCATTCCTTGACGATTAGGACTTGACGTGAGCCCAGCAACAGGGAGATCAATAACTCGAACTGCTGGTGCTATATCTGTACACACAGAGTATACAACAAAACTGAGTACAGCCCTGGCACTAAAATGGTAAGAAAATAGAAATCATGTGCAATTAATACTAATTAATACTAATTATTACTAATTTGTAGCCAAAGCCCAGCAGGAATGAAACCAATTAATTTGAAAAGCAAATATATCTGAATAATCTAACCTAATTTTCCTTATTTAAGAACCAGCAACAATAAAAGTCAGTACACCCTAAATCAGTGACATTCCATTTTCTTATTTTAAAATATTTTGTATGTTCGCCTTTATTTTTGATAACTGATTTGATCCTGCTGGGCATGGACAATACTATTCCTGCACAATACCGTGAAGGGGGTAGTCTGACATTCTTTGCAGATGATTCTGTTCAGCTGCTCTTTACTGGAATAATACCCCAAAGCTGTTCCAATGAATTCAACTCATCCATGATGCTGTCATAACACTGACAAATACAGTAGCTAGAAAGCCTGGGTCAACTCATGACCTATTCATTTTGAATCTCACATACCACATCAGTATCTCCTGACTGCTCTGTCACTACACCACACAATAAGGCATCCCCTATTATAGATATTATAGATATATACTATAGCCATACACACACTGAAGTTTGAGTGTGAAGATTGTGGGTCTGCCCCCAACGATTACAGTCACACTGACCTTGTAAGAAGCAAGCCGTTTCTCCCCCTTCATCTACAGATCCGACCACTTCTTAATATACATGAATTTTGGGTGTACTGCATTTTGAAAAGTTGATGGAATACATTATTTTAGATTCCACTTTATCATCATTGAACAAAGTTCAAGTAATCGGACAAAGAAATATAGCATGGCATCTAATCCAAAAGTGTAAAATAGTGCAAGAAAGCTAGAAACAGATGTACAATATACAGGGGCGCCGTAAGGGGGAGGAAAGCTAGGACGATTCCAAGGGCCCCTGAGTGACAGGGGCCCTAAAAAATTAGGAAAATAACTGGATTGGTTTGGACTGGGGGGCCTAATATGATATGCTTTCATGGGGCCCAAAATCTCTAGCGGCGCCCCTGACAATATACACACGTGCGGTAAATACATCATTGAAAAAATGTACGCCTATTTGGTGTGGAAATTATTGGCCCCAAAGCGATTCAATTGTATTATGGTTATTGAACAGACAATTCGAAAATCAGCTATAATATACATTACTTAGGCTTGCATGCTGTAAATACAGTATGCAAACCTACATTATCATTATTTATTCTGGATAAAGAAAAGGTCTAAAGAAAATTCCATATCTGGAATTTAATTTCCATATCTGGATGATTTTCATCAAAATTATCCGCTTCTACCAGAGCATGTGAGCGGAGCGGAGCGGTGAGAATTTCCGCTCCTCGCTCACGAGGCTGTTGGCTCCGCCCGCTCCTCCGCTCTAATTCGCACTAAGCCGCTCCGCTCAACACCGCTCCTCGCTCCACTAAAATGTCCTCCCGCTCCAGTCAAATCGCTCCACGCTCGCTCCAATTTAAAAGAGGAACAAATAATCTGCATGCCTAACAAATGTCACCTTAAACCGAAGCCTTATGTCATAAAGAAATATGAGCAACGGCAACATTGCCAGTCAGAACAGAAAATATTTATTTTTAAGCAACCTATCGGCAACAACGGACAGGTTTGGAAATGGCATTCCACACAAAAATAGGCTTAAAAATAAAGGAATCAGTGGGTTTAATAGCCTAAAGAATATAGACACGTTTTAAATTCCTCAATTTTTTTCTGTTGATGCAGCACGTCTCTAAAATAAAATTTTACGTTACGTGAAATAAAAAAAAAATCTTATTAGACCTACTTTGAATGACAAAACGAATTTATTTGATTACCAATATTTACTTTATAGGCTTTTATACTTTAATTTACTTTATAGACTTGATATGCTACAACCATATAAAACTTGCACGCGTTTTGCTCTGGCTTCCGCTTGTTCGCGTAGCACACTCATGTTTCTGAGAAAAGTGATTCCAAAGTGAATCTTTACTCACTGAAACAGTTTCATGACATTGTTGTTCTTGCCCTACATTATTGTCATCTATACGTTTGATAAGAATAGTACACTTGTATGACCTATCAGTTTCCTTTGTGAAATACTTTACGAATTCCAATTTGTGTAACAATTTGTGTAAATTGATAATTGTACAGATGAATTCTGGGTAGATTTGGGCACGCCTCAGAGTCGTAGTGTGAGCGTTATCGGAGCGAAATTGGAGCGAGATAGAGCTACCGCTCCAGCCTTAATTACAAAACCGCTCCTCGCTCTGACCAAATTCCGACCGCTCTACTCCACTCTGCTCACATGCTCTGGCTTCTACATCCGCACTTAAAATTGTCAAAAGGCCAGGTACTGAGCTGTACAGAAAAGAAAAGAAACATTTCCCAGTGGTGAAATTTGCTGAGCTTGACACCACTGATATTTTTGTGGAAAACAAAAGTTCGATCTCTGGGCCGGATTTAATAATGAATGGGCTCTTTGCACGTCAGCTTCCACATTCATGGAAATGCTCGTTTCTGGTCTGTGAAAAATGGCATTGCTTTATACGTGCTGTTTACAGGACCTGTCCAAACTTATGGTCAACAACATATATCGCTTTTATAAATCCTCCTCCGAAGTCCCAATGAGTAAATTAGAAAAGGGCTTTAAGATGTATGCCTCGTCTTGCATCCATGGATACGAAGGGTCTTTTATTCTTTCAACTTTGTGGCTGGCATTAGCTATAACTCATGCTAATCAATATTACTCCTGGACAGTGATAGTGTATGCATGTGCTAATGAAGAATCTGTGAACATCCCCAGTCATTCTGTCGGAGAATGTCTAATCTGTGTTTGCTATTCTTAGTTTCAAACAGAAGCCCGGAAACAGGAGAGGTTGCTGTACGGGATTTTTGCTTCAGATTCATGAAGAACAACAACAAACCTCACAGTGTTAGAAGTTGTCAGAGCTCGAGTTAAAGCTGTTCAATGTTAAGATTTGTGTTGCAAAATGCGGCAATGTTCTATTTGGCCTCAGTGTTAGTGACAGTGCATGCATGCGCTAAAGTTGTTGCATTTACGGTGCGTTCAAATGAGGTTGTGTGGACCGTGTTTATTCGTGATTATTCTAACTTTATCAAATACATTTTGTGCACAAACAAATATATCATGAACTGTGGCTGTAAAAGTATCATATAAAGTGTGTGTATTAATAAATATATTGTAAAATATGAGAATACATTATACAAAATGTCAGGTTTCAGTCTCTGCCAGGGTGCCATGCGTGTGGAGTTTGTTCCAGTGTCGTTGTGGGGTTTCCCCCCCCACAGTCCAAAAACATGCTGAAGTTAACTGGATTTATCAAATTGTCTTTAGATGTGTGTGGAAACTCTATATTAGATTATATTTTGAAGATGTTGTGCACAACAGTGTTTGTGGTATTTTTTTAGCTTATGAAACACAAGTTTATCCTTTCTTGCACTCATAGTTCCTCAAACAGGAAGCCATATTTCACGCTTGCATATATGGTGTCGTTGCTTTATGTGCAAAGAGCCCATTATAAATATGTCACGGGTCGGTGCTTTGAGACCTCTTCTAAGTGGTGAATGACCCAACGAAATCCCTCATCCTCCACTAGGGGAAATGCTTATGCGATCATCTCCATTATTTTAATAGTTGTGTCTTTAGTTCCGGTGATGCTCACTTTCAATATTGAAGTAGTATAAATATCGGCTGGCAGTAAGGACCGAAAACGACACATTGGATCAACGGCAATATTTAGATTTTCAATGAATACTGGTGACTCAGATATGTTAACCAATATGTCGTGCATCTCTAAATTGCTTTTCACTTAGCCAGCTTTCCTAGAAGCACCTTTACTCTCCCTCTAATTTTTTTCTATGTCGAGTCACAGAGGAGTGTGGTCCGGCAGGCCAGCCTAACCAGAGCAGCCTGGGTCCGTGGGCGGCACAGAATAAACAGCAACTCGCCTTCTCTTCCTCTCCTGGCTTTATGTGTGGTATAAAAACTCTGGCTGGTTGTTGGTAATGCATTTGCATGATCGGTTTAGACTATTGGAAAACCACAATCTCACAGAAAACGCCTCCTGGCACCCAGATGTATTTGGATTATTCTCCGGGCCGATTCATTCCATGCCAGTGGTGAGGAATCCGTCTAATTTACTCGCTGCTACAAAGCAAATGAGCAAATTTGTATATTTACCTCGGCGGAGAGGGTGGTACAATTCCGTAATCCCTTATTTATTGTAATTTGCAGTTAGTGGGCAGCGATACGTTTCTTTCCAGCCAGAGTTCTTCTTTGGCAACGTCCATGAACCTCAGATCAAAACAGCCCCACAATAACACTGCACTGTGAACTAAGAGTGAGTCCTTCAGCATCTATAAATACCCAGCGACACACACACACACACACACACACACACACACACACACACACTTGCACCAGATGCTCTGCTGTACAACCCAGAAAGAGCCTTGGAGCCCATTGGGTCGCTGCTCAGAGAAACAATGAGGGGGTCCGAGCTTTTGTGGCTGGTGATTGTCTGAGAACCAGCCTACAGTGGCGTCCGTGACCCACCCAAGTTAGACATTATGCGCTCATGCATGCCTATAAATAAAATGAAATCTTAAAAAAAAATTACATGTGTTTGTGCTCCAGCACTTGTGGAGTCCGAGATCCCTACCGTAAAGTTGCACTATGAGTCTTTTTTCAGGCTAAATGCATATAATATCGTACCCCTATAATCTAGGAGATGTGTCTGATCCTGTTCAGGGGATCAAATGAGTGGTTCCAGGCCACCAGATCCCCCACCGCAAAGCAGCCACATATAAATAAGATTTAATTTAAGCTGTATAATATGAATTAATCAATGAAGGCAAACTTCCACCCACCTTCGACGAGCTTATCCTTGTGACGCTTGGGACTTAAGTCCCTTTCTAATTAAAAAGGTCTGGATTTCTACAATTCTAATCAAAGAAAAAAGGCCATTAAAACAGTTAAAGTAAAAGCATATGAATATATCACATACTGTGGTTACTACAACAAACAAAAACATTACAATCCTAATATGCTAGATTATGCGTCATTTGACATACAGACCAGAGGGGGCAGTATCCCCATCTGCAGCCAGACAGGAGCAATGCGTACCTGAGGAGAAGGCCGCCCAAGGGATGGCGGGGGACACGGGGATCTGAGCAGCATCATCCTCGCAGTCAAACGCCTCGGCAGCCTGCGGAAGGTCAATAGTCGCAGGGAGATTATTACATCACAGCGAACACAGGTATGGATCCAGAACCAAGAAATCACGCCTTTTAGCTGCAGTGTCCTTAGTCAAGTCAAGGTCCCAGGCTTACATATAACAATTGTTATTCTTACTGAACCAGCTGTCCGCATTTGTGTTACAAATGGAAAAATTGCAAACATGCCTAAAATAAGTCCAGGTAATCATTCATCTCAAAATCCTTTTCATTTTTTTGATGTTATAAATAAAACAAATGACTGCATGAACTCTTCAAAAACAATATTCATCTGGGGTGCACACATTAAACAACACACACATACTGCAAGAAAAAACATTAAGGAGGATCCACTGTTTAGATGCTCTGATTGCAATGGGATGTTCTCCATTTTGGTAAAAATTTATCATTCGGGGGGGAAAAAGTTAAACTTGGATACAAAGAAACCCTCCAAACAAACAAACAAATGCATAAAGGGACCCGCTCTCCTCCAATAAGGCGAGCACATGGGCGATACGGACACAGAGATCGTCCAGGTCCTCCAATTCCCAGCTGCAATTCACTTCTTCCCAGCTTATTGGAACAATCAAGTCACAGCAATTTATTCTTGTTTTTTTTCCGGGGAGGAAATTGTTGTTGGGAGCAACAGTGACTCTCCAAAACAGCCCTGGGCCATGTTCCTGAAGACCACCCTTCACATGGCACTCTTTAGGGTCATCTGCTTTGTGTATCCCAGTTATCCCCTGAAATGCTGAAAAATTTCCTTCACATTTGGCCTGCGAGCCCAAGTTTAAAAAATCGGGGGAAAAAAACATGTGAAAATAAATCAACATGCAAGACATTAACATTAGGCGGTGGCTGCGAAACAGAGACAGCAACGTGAAGGGGCGTAGACTACGTAAACATTCAGTGCAAAGCTCAGGTTCATTTGTAGGATCTCAAACAGCATCCAGATGCCATATGGAACCTTGCATAATAATATGAATCCAGTTTTTATTAATCTTTGTTGTAGATGACTTCAGGAACAGCTATTAGAAATAGCACGGATCTGGCAATGATGAAAACATCCAAACAAACGGCCATTACTGCCAGTAACAGACGCTTTTGAAAAGACAGGCCCAGTAGAAGAGGAGTTATCTAGAACTATAGTGAAACACCATTATGCCCATTTCAGTTAAGATAAAGTGAGACGAGGCCTTAACAGCAGACAGCAAAAGCATCAGTGGTCTACTTTTGAGCAAAATCCTCACAACCTAGTTGCAAAAACAAATTACTGGCAGCTAACACCTCTCCTGACTGCTAACAAAGGCAAAGGGGTTTAAAATAGAATTGGGATTGGGCCTAACTCTGCCGTTGTCGTTTGTTTGTATTTTACAGTGTTCTCCATGCCACCTGTAGCCAACCCCCCCCCCCCCTCTCTGTGAGCCCCCCAGAGCCGGGACTGGCCCACTGGCTATGGGAAAAGGAGTCATCCCTGGAAAAGTGTGTCACATAGGGAGTGAGACTTTCTGCTGCTGGGACAAATACATCAGAACTGGAATCAGAGTTTATATTGAGAAATGCATGATTACAGCTGTGGGGGCTGCTCTAGTAAAATATAAAATGAGCTGGTGTTATCTCTCACAAAAGGTATGAAAACAGGCGGAATTAACTTAATGCAAGATGAGAAAACATTTTTGCAACCCACCAGATGAGCAATTTGCCCTTAGAATATCCTGATGATTTGCTCACCCAGCTTTTCCGTTGATACATGACACACTCTCTCAGCAAGCATTTGGATCTTGCCCCTCATGGTGAAAAATTTCGGAAGGTTCTCATTCCTTATTAGTCATCAATAAGGGGTCCGATGGAACAGGAAACAAAATTCATTCATTCTTATTCATGGAGAAAAAAAATGATTCAGGTTGCACAATCTGGGAAGGAGGAAATACTTCATACTTCCATGGACGAGCTTATCTGATACAAATATGAGGACACATGCTGGAACTTCATAATGGGGGGGTGGGTGCTAGTGAGGCGGAGTAACAGGAACAGCCAATTACTAATTTGATGGAAATTATACAGTATAATAGCATTCCTGATATACAGTATTTTAAATCCAAAGCACCAAAAATTATGTTAATACAAATCAAGTCTTCATAGTGGACAATTCCACTCACCTCTATGGCAAGGACCTGCATCTGTAATGAGGCATGCTGGTAAATATCTATGGGCTACTATGCCCCATGATAATGGGAATGAACTGCAGCAGAATGAATGTTGATTTATTTTCTGACTCACTCAGCACGAAGGCACAAAGATAACAGGTGATGGTACAGGAGGGAAGGACAAAACTATTTCAATAGCATTTCTGATTTATAGGGGTGGAGTGGCTCAGCATGCTAAGACAAGCCCGGCATCAGGTCACGGGTTCAAATCACAGGAACGGCAGACTGACGTCCCCGTTGGGCCCCTGAGCAAAACCTTAACCCCCCCAAAACAGGCTCCAGGGGTACGGGATACATGGCTGGCCATGCGCTTGGATGGGATATGCGCTGTACCACAAATAAAGCACGCTTTCTCCTTCTCTCTTTATAACAGACACAGCAAACTTGCTTCATATTCAAAATACAATCAGTCACAGGTATGGGGGGGGGGGGGGGAGTTCCCTTGAAATCTCCACACCCTCTCACTGTTTAGTAATTTCCACCCGTACAATGCGTGTGGGAGAGGACGCTAAAATACTTTTATGGAACATTGAACAAAACATGGAGCAGATGATTCATTTCATCTGATGCGCTCCAGTGGAGTGAAATGCCACCACATCCGAAAGGGAGATACTCAGGCCACTGAACAACAATGCTGAGCGTCCTCTGGCAAACCCAATGTAAAAGAGAACACATTCTTCAGAAACCGAGAAAAAGAAACTGTTTTCAAGCTTGAAATGTTTGTGTCCGGGGAATAAAAAAATATTTTTTTTCCACCCAAGCTGCTATCATGTAAGTGCAATTGTATTTGGTTTATTAATAGAAATCTCAAGTTCATGTGCTTATAATTTACATTATCTCTGAACCCCGGTTTCATGAAAATCGACTGCAGTTCCAGCAGGATCAAGACCAGAATTTAATTATAAAAATATGATGCTAAAAGCATTCATAACTAAATACATAAATGCTGGAACCAGAAACACTGTGTTAGACTACACAGTACCAGTTACAAGTCTGGACACACCAAGCTACATACAAAGGAGAGTGAGTCATATTACATGACCTGGCTATCTGATCTAAAAACAGTAGAAATGGTTTTGGAGGAGTTTCACCAGAGTGAAGGAAAAGCAGCCATTACAAACATTACAAACTAACGCGCTGCCGAGGTGTTGACTAGGCATTAGTGCGGCTAAGCTGAGAATTCAACTAAATGTCCAGTTACAAGTGCAAGTGGTAGAGGAGCAGCAAGAGCTACATGTCATCTTCCAACAAAGCACGAACCAGCGGGACAATTCAATGACCAGAAGTGCAACATTAAGAACATTAAGGGAACACAGAAAGGCACACTGCTACTAGGGGAGTTCCTGGAACAGATGGGTCTTCATGCATTTGTAAATGGCCAATGGGGACGACCAAGAAGACCTTCCACGTAAGCTCAACAGTGGAGATCTCAAAACCAGAACAATCCCACGGTCATTTTATATCTAGTGAGGAATGCTTTATAAGTTTTGGAGTTAGTTAAGGGATGTATGACAGTGTTGTGACGTTCCCCAGTATTTAGAAATCCCAAAGGTATTATTTTTAATACCGTAAAAAATACACACGCTCCTCATTACATGAAACCGATACAGAGATGCTGTATTGAGGCGATGCATTTAGTGCACTGTCAGCGGTGACTGGAGCCTCACTTAATTTAAAAAAAAAAAACAAGTTAAAGAATAATGTGCATGTGTATGTTAACGCCAGAAAAACAAAACGTGCCTTGAATGAGCTGTAAACCGTTGGAGCTTACATGGCTATTGTGATATGCATGCAGCCTATTTTAAATCATTAAAAGGTATGTGATACCTACCTCAAATCCCCCAAAATCGTCATCATCCATCCTCACAAGCACCTAAAAGACATAAATACAAAAAATAGTGAAGAATTTCATTACAAAGAACTTCAGACTTAAAAATATATTTGCAAGCAGCAACCTTCAGCTCTACACACTGATGCAGGTCACCATTTTCTGGAGAAAAAATAATTAAGTTGGTATAAGCAAACAAATAACCAGAAAGTAAGTAAAAATCTCGACACACATCTCCCTACTGTGCATGATTTGTAAGGTGAAAAACAAAGCTGGATAGTTTAACACAATGCATCGACTCAACAATCCTACCTGATCAACTAAAACACCTGCTTTTACTTCAGTTCTGGAAGTAGCTACGTAGGTATGTGAATATACTAATACAAATACAGATATATACAAATAAGTATATTGTATCACTGTTAGCCGGTAAAACACGGTAAGTCTACCATGATACCATCTGTGTCAATCACAGGCAAAGTGGATAATTGGCAGGTATGGGTGAGAACGCCGCGCTCGAACCTTCGCTCCCAGCAAAAGGGTGGACGGCGTTTCCTCGTTCCCACGCACTGGCGGCATGACGTCATGCCGGGGCTGACCGAACGCTCGGCGTTAAAATGCCCGGGCTCCCCGCCGCACGAGCTCAGCCCAGACGTGTGGTCCGCCTTTGTCCCGCTTCACTTCGGCTCGCGCCCCGAAAAGAGCAAAATCTCTTTATTTGCCCTCCCAATTTGTTTTGGGACTCTCTCTGTGTTTCTCTTGGTTTTCCTTGATGGGACAGTTAACTCGCAGCACATTTTTACCCGCTGTTATTAAAAGCCGCAGTTTTAAGAAACGTCTATTTTTAAGCCGTCGCAGTAAAGCCCGGGCTCTGGGTTTGGGGAGACGTCGTCACTGGCTTCTCGGGTTCGAGAGTCAGTGTGGCTACTGCAGGCCTCGTAAACATTCTCTGGTCTTTTTTGATTGCGGGAGCGAAGAACCGCTCTCTTTTAAAGCATTTTCTCAGTCTGTAACGTTAATTCGGCGGCGCTCTGGATCGCTTTAAAGAGTCCCCTCCTAGACGAGACAAAGTAATTATAAGAATCGCCCAAAAACTCGAAGCAGACCTCGACTCTCTCCTAAACCTGCTGGTTTTGGCTGCGTGTCCCGCACAGCATAGGAAGTATGCTAATCCCCCCTCAGAAAAATACTGTTGAGCGGGGCGACATCGTCGGCTCCCAGGTACGCGGCATTTCTGCCCGGTACCATCTCCGTTTCGACATGAGTGTCCCATACGCATCCAGACAGCAGCGAGCCGGCTGACGCTCGCGCGCACGAGGGAGCGAGCGACATGGACCCCCCACTCATCTCGTCTTGCTTGAATTAGCCTTCTCCGTTTGGCCCCAGCATTCTTCTGCCCTCATTGGAAACAATAGCGCAGACATGAGAAATTTGCACTGACAGTTTTAAAAAGAAGGTTTCATTGTGCGAGTGCACTTACAGATGGATTAAATATAATGGATGTTAAGCTATTTTGAACCCATCACACACAACACATTCAACGAGGAATTGGAAAAATAAGGTTGTCCTGGGGGTCGAGATGGATTTATTAAAGGCCAGTCAATCAGTAACTAAGTTATTTAGGGGTAAATGTGCCATCCCTACATGGGTGACTCATGGAAATAGCCTGTGCATTAAAACGGGAATTTTCCTCTTTTCTTTAACATAAAGAGAATCATTTACACACAATGACACACAATATGCAACAGATGTTGCCTTAAATCGATATTCACAGAATGCTCCACATCCACTTTGGCCATCTTATTCAATCTCTGCAATCAACAAGTCTTAATAAAACCAGTTAATCTACCCCTCTCCCCCACTAATTTCCCAAACTTAAACAAAGGGACACCCAGAGAGGGTAAAAACAGAAACTAATAGAAATGACTTTTGTGTTGTCAAGTTCCCAGGGCACTGAGTGCAGCTGGATGAAAAGGACACTCTACAGTGTTCAGAGAGCCCAGTGCAGTTAAAGGCCCTGGCCGGGATGGCAGGGAGCATCTGGAAAATGCACAGACTGCTGGATTCTTGAGAATTAAGGCAGCACAGAGCATAAAGGCGGGTGAGGAGGTACATGCAGGAGGCCCAGATTTTCTGGAACTGCCAAGGAATTTCGTGCTTCCCGGTACTGAAATGAAAGGCATTAGCAGGCTGCTGCAGGCAGGCAGGCAGGATACAGTCAATTTCATGACTGCGCCTTGGACTGTGAGGGCCAGGACGTGGCAGGCCTTCCGGACCTCCGCGGCCGTGCCGGGATTCCAGGAAATGGAGGAAGCAGGCCGGGGTGGGGGGCTGCCGTGGGAGATTTGCCCTAGCATCCATGGGAGAGTGTGGAGCACGGATCCCCTTTGTGCGACGTGGGACAGATCCCGTGTGGAATTGAAGTCCAGGGTTTATTTGGCTTTCCAGTATAAGAATAGCCAGGATATGCCAGCGCTGTAGCTTTGCACCTGCATGGTTGCTTCTGCCTAGTGGGATTGGAAGTTCTCCCTGTGTTGTGTTGGGCTTCTTACAAGCACTCTGGATAGTCAATTTATTGTCTTTAAAACCCCTGAAGTGTATGTGCGCCCACCCTGCGATGGACTGACATTCCACCTAGGCTGGTCCCCTCTCTTCTACCCTGTGCTTCTATCATTCCAAATTTCTCCCTCCATCCGAATTCCTATTGCTCAGCTGTTAGGCCAATGATGCAATCGCGATGATTGCGGTTTCAAGGCACGTCGTAAGTTTCAAGTTCAATAAACTATGTTTACAAATGTTTTTTAAAAAGAGAGTGTTTCTTTATTAATTATTATTAAGAACTCACTTGCATTTAGCTCAATAGCACAATGAACATGTTGAAAATCGGACATGTGGTGAACATACCAAATCCTTTTTTAGGGGGGATTTCTCAAACAACTCAGCTTTTCTCGTCTTCCGTAAGACAGGGTCCTCCTGGAGTCGGCCACATTTCATTCCCTCTCTATCTGACAAGGCCTCGTTAAGGAGCTCAATCTCACACTGTTCATGTTACATTTAGTTATTTTTTCATTTTAGAATTCTACACACCTCAATAGACCTGATACCTCCCTGTTTGAAAATTCTTCATAAAACAGATCTAAAGAATACTAATAATAATGTGTCCCAGCCTTGTGCCCTATGCTGCCTGGGACAAGCTCCAAGTCTGCCTGATCAATACAAGTGGTTAGAAAATGAATGGGTGATGGATGGACAAGTCAATGAACACCAGACGGTTCTATTCCATCATCACAGTGTTGATGAAGACCACAATTAGGGTGTCATTCTTAAAATGAGAAGCAGCCGGTATTCGGTACCATCTAGAGACAATACAGAATAAATAATTTCAAGGACCTCAGGTTCAACAGGTTCAACAGAATGGAAAACCGATGGATGGACAATTAAATATCTCAATGACGGTTCGTTTTAAGAAACATGTTCAAAGTAAACGTGCTTCACATGGTGTACTTAGCCGTCTCCCACAAGCACGAACACAGACACAGATGTGTGCCACCCCCTGCAGCCACAGCCAATCGGCGGTACACTGTTTCACCATTTAATCGCTACTTTACGTTAAGTGGAGGACACACCATATGGGAGAGATTTCTATGGTTGTAGCTCAAACTCTAGCCTTTTATTCTGTGCAGGAAGGCACCAAATGATGAGACACGCCAGCTGGGACTGGGTGACACCGACAGTATTAACAGGAAGCGGACATGTTGGGTATCTACCCGTAACAACAGGTCGGTCCTGATGAGGCACTCAAACCCATATCCTGGCACCTGGTGTCCAGTCTGATGCTTTTAGAGACAATGTGCAGTCACATGTTCTCAATCTTGGATGGATGGCTGTAAAAATGTGAATAACAGATGCAGTTTGCATGTCTTTGATGTGACTCAAACAATACTTCACTCCAAACAGGTCTCCGGAAACCCTTTCATACACTTCTAAAATATACGGCCACTTGTCAACCATGATGGGCAGGTAGCTTTGGTATGACTCTGCTGGGTGGGGGGGGGGGGGGGGGGTAGTTTCTTTGAAGATGAAAGACATGGGGGGGCAGGGGGGGATCGTCCCGATCAGCTCTAATCGGACCTTAACGAATGCGTGCTGTAAGCTCAGAGATTGATGCACGTCAAAAGAAAGGTCCTTGAATCGAAAACATTGATATGATCCGTGATTGAAGAAGGAGTATGCATAGTGAAAAATGCACAATTCAGCAGAACCAGAATCAGTGGGCCATATGCACCGAAACGCCAGAATATTCCAAGGACGTGGCCTCAACATCTTGAAAACCCTCCCCTCCCGCGCAAGTTTATTTTTAAATGGCCGAAGTTCTGTGTGATCTACCCCTCAGTTCTGACATTGGGGGGCAGACACAACGTGACCTCACTAACACTTACGCTCTTCTCCTTCCTCAGCATCCATTTCGTGGAGGGGGGGGGGCAGAGGCTGACACAGACCTTCCATTACTGCCTTGGCAAAGATTCCGAAGTTTCACCAATAAAGGAGGAAATGAGACTGACTATTTCCTGAGTGGAAGTCAAAACTTTTCTATTCGTTTAGGACCTGGCCGAAGGAGCGAAGAAAAAAACGCTCTATTAACTCTTGGAAAGGCTTGGAACTTTCTGGATACACAGCCAGCTCAGATCAGAGCATACCTACAGCCAAGGATTAATGTTATCAAAACATTTTTTTCCCCCAGAATAATTGCTTACTGCCCGCCGTTTGCATCATAGGGTACTACTTCTGTGGGGTGGCCGTCGGAGGCAAGAGCGGCTACTTGACACGGACCCGGGACCTGAGACGTGATGTGTTCAGGGAGGACCCCGAGCCCGTGGCATTCGGGATTACACGCTAGGTCAGCGTTGTGTGTCAGCTGCCATGCCTATGCGTTTCGTCCGCTTGCGTTGGCTCCATCCAGCCATTCATCTTCCAAATGCCTATCCAGGATAAGGCCTGGAGCCTACCCCAGGTAGCAGGGGGGCAACATAGATGGGGTGCCAGTCACAGGACACAGAGACACAAATCTATCCATCCATCTTCTATTCGAATGCTCCTCGACATACGATGGGATTTATTGGAACGTAACCCATCGTAAGTTGAATACATCATAAATCAAATATGATACATAAATAAGTACAAAAAATTACCGTCACCAAATAAGTAAATAACTGGTTAAACACAAAAGAGAAATCACAGCACGACACGTCGTTAAACATGAGATACCTAAGCTCACGATCAGTAGAGACCGGAAGCGTGGTTGGGTGGATGCTGCTATCGATCACGTCATTAGAGTATCATACGGCATATCAGTAGCCCAGGGACAGATCAGAATTCAAAGGTGATAATTAGAGATGCACCGATCTGATATTCGATCCAGACCTATTTGATGGATTGTGTATCGGCCATGTGTGACCGATCCACTTACTTATTTAGTTTTTGGCAATCTCTAAAAAGATAGCTCCTATTTCGTGTTAAATCTATTTGTACAATCAATCGCACGGCAGCTCTTTCCCATTTTATATGTGTTTTTTGTGGCATTCAAATCGAACGCTAACGCTGCCCCTCAGTCTATTTTGCTACTCAGTGGGCGTGAGTACAGTGACTTCCGCCTGCTGTGACGTAATGCGCATACCCTTCGCAGTACGAGGAGCGTAAGATAAGACGTGACGACCTGGGAGTATTTTACGCTCCTAACAGAAACCAGGAGCACAGCGATTTGCAATCTTTGTAAAATAAAGTTTTGAGTCGTGGGAATAGCGTTTAATGGACAATCCCACTGAAAGTGCACGCAAGTGCGAGACAAAAAAAAAGCAATGGATGATTTGGGAGTCGCTAACTTGGACTGTTTTGCGAACTCGCTGCAGTTTGAGATACAAGAGGGGCTGCCATCGCAACGAAAGTGTAACTGAGCTGAAGCCAATGGGAGAAAAATTGTGTTAAAACTAAGCATTCGCCACTTGCGTATACTTGCTTTGAAGATATTCATATTGAACTGCAAATCCCTCAAAAACGCTTAAAACAAGACGTACAAACGAGATGGAACAGTACGTTATGTATGTTTGTAGTAGCCTGATTAAATATTGTCATACATTTTTTCCATCTGTATTTACTAGCTTAAAAAAATTAATATATAAAGTACAACAAAGTAAAAAGGTCTTGTATCGAAATCTGTATCAGTATTGGCAGTTCTGTATTGGAATCGGATCGGCACTGAAAAAATGTGGATCGGCCCATCCCTAGTGATGATAATTCAAGTCAAACCATCGTAAAGAAGCATCTGTACCCCATTCAGGGTGAAAGGCAGGGGGAGATCCTGAGCCTTTTACAACATGGAGAGAGAATGCAAACTCCACACACAAGGAGAAGCCAGGGTGGAAACTCGAACCCTGGTCCTAGAGGTGTGAGGCAACAGTGCTAACCACTTCGCCACTGTGTCGCCGTCTGTGTCGTCAAAGTCACAGACTACGAGCGGTCAGAACTGCCAAGTCACCTAACAGCATGTTTATAGACTGCAGATGGAAGCCAGAACATTCAGAGAAAAGCCATGTGACATGGGAAGAGCATGCAAACTGCAAACACATGGGGATTCAAACCCACAACATGGAGGTGTGAATTTAAAGTGCTACCCACTGAACAGCCATTACTGCCCCCATAACATGTATGGGTGGGGCACAGGCGGGCCTACAGAGCAATACATCAGGAAGCCAGTTCCTGTTTTATAAGACAATCACATCTGTGTAGAAAACCTTCAAAGGTCTGCTTATAGAAATCAAGCCATAAATACCTTATATAAACCAAAGTACCCCTGGTTATTTTTTTACTACAGGGCACTAATGACACTGAAAATATGTAGTAATAATTTTCAATAGCAAAACAGACCACTTATTTAGCAAAATAAATTACACAGAGTCATGTTTACGGTGGGGGGGTGGGGGTGGAATGGTTACCTTACAGCCTCAAGCAGGAGAGCGACGGCATAAGAGGCACTGAGTTTCCGTTAACACTGCTCATGTTTTACATATTTAGCGGATCGGGGGGGGGGACGGAATGGAAAAGGGACTCGAGGTCCGCACACCGTACGGATATTACCACATCGGGGAAGCCCGTCTCCTACTTCACAACACCTTTCCCGGGAAGATGGGGGCCGGGCGATGGGGGCAGGGGCCCGCGTTTGGGGGCCGACCTCGGTCCGATTTATATTACGCGACAATTATCACGCCGCGACCTGTTAATTTCCCAAGCTTGGCCAACGGTATCGAGGACAGATTTCAGGCCAAGTGGGGTCCCGCTCCCCCCCTACAAAAACAAGAGCCTGAGTAACATTCATTTTACAGCCTTCGCAGGACAAGTGGGAACATTTCAGACACTCGGTCAGAAGCAAAGGCGGCACGCGGTACTGCGCAGGGGACGCATACGCCACGGTGTGGCCGCGCGGGGGACGCATCCCCCATCCCATCCCCAAGCCCCTGTGTGTAAGTCACAAAGGCACGGGGACCCGTAACCTTCCGACCGAAGATAAACTCCAGGGCAGCATTCGCTCTGTGGGCTGCACACCACTGCCAGGCACTCGGTCCAGTTCTTAAGCTAGGGGGCGCCGCCTTATCCTGATTTAGAGGACAAGTAGGTGGTTTGAATCCAAACTGAAAGTGAAATCGTACAGAGATAAATCCGCGGCTTATCGCTCAGCGACAGGCTCTAGGGGGACAGGGAGCACTGAAGAGAATGGGGGGGGGGGGGGGGGGGCGGGGGCAGATCCAGTCAAATTTTCCATAGACCTGACTGTTGATGTATTCCAGTGAAGGGTGGGCGGGGCCTCTCATGACCCCGCCTCCGTCAGAGTGTGAGTTTCATTAAGGGTCCTCTTACGCCGGCGTGGCCCGGTGACGCAGCCCGGCTTTTGGGGTGAGGGGTCCCAGCCTGGGGTTTACTGCGCGGTGGAGTCGGGCACAGGGGCATGATTCATTAATAAAGATGCACAGTAGTCCAAACTATGCATTTATAACTGCCAGCCCTGAGCTGCCATTATTATCAGCAGCAGATGTTTGGTTCGGAACAAATTCAGAAGAGACAGCCTTACAAAGACCAGAATTTTGTTTATCCAAATATAGCGGACCACCTATGAATTACTCCAAGCGGCGCTTAGCAGGTTAGGACCCATGGCTGGAAAGTCTACCGGTTCAATTCCCGTGATCGGCAAGGTGATGTCGCCGTTGGGCCCTTCAGCAAGGCCCTTAACCCCCAATTGCTCCAGTGACGGCCTTTTGGATCAAAGCGTCTGCTAAAATAAATGAAATGTAGTTGTACCATAGCATAGAATGGGCTGCTGTGCATCTCTGAAGGTCTTGAGTTTGTACCCGTGTTCAGATAGTAACTAGTACTACTCCCATAGCTGGCAGAGGGGTCTTATCACTCTTAGACCCACGAGCAAGGCCCTTAGTCCCAAAAACTGCTGCAGCGGCCCTGGATGAATGGCTGCCCCCTAACTTTGCTCTCACCTGTATATCTGTGTATTCCTCTCACAGCTAAGCAGGATGGCATATGTGAAGATCGAATGGGGACCACTACAGGTAACCAAATGACCTTTCACCTAACCTCTGCAATGCCCCCCCAGCCCCCAATCACTGCAATACACTCATAAGGAACTGGGCTAAGAACTGACAGCTTTTATTACTTATATCTGGAATCTAGACTGATTCACTGACACAGTCCTGATTCCCCAGAACTCCACAGGGAACTGGCGGGGATGTGATGGATGCCATAGTCCTGGTCGGTCACACATCACACATGGGGATTGGGGGGGTCAACATTAGTGTTCGATAAGAGGTACAGACTCACTTCAGTGCGGTCGCGGTTATACATGAATTTGGGGGATCAGAGAAACATACACAGTTCAAACAAAAAAAAAAGATGAAAAACCGAACAATCGGGGTCTTTGTAGGCTGGCGCAAAATATCAGGAAAATGATGATGGCAGCGCTGTGTCGTTCTGGGCCCGGCACGTTCAAAGTGGATGGCAACCTCCACCCCCAGCCACCCCCCAGGTTGCGAATCTGTCCAGAGGGAAATGCTTGCCTCCATCTCACTGTTGCCAAGCCTCGTGCTCGGCGGCGATTAAGCCCCTCCCCCCAGGGACCTTGACACTGAAAGAGATCCATTTAAAATAGCCTATGGATAAATAAACAGAGCGCCAGTTAACTGTAATTGGACAGGAAGCAGTCAGACACGCGCTCGTTTTGGAGCAGATCCCTCGCAGGCTGCTAACGAACCCTGGGCCTACCTCCGGACTGACTGCTGGAAAGTCCCGGCTGAAGTCTCCTTCCTTCGACGAGTCGGTGACGTCTTTCTCGTTTTAAATTAGAACGAAAGGGAAGAGCGATCAAATATAAACAAACAGCCAAAAAGACTCTGCTGTGACCCACGCGATGCCCCATGCCTGGGCTGAGGCTCTCCGACAACCGCGCGGCCACAGCGGCCTTCTCCCACGTATCCCAGAAGCCATCTGATCCGCATCGTTCGGCCAAGAGCCCGACTTCTACCGTAGCCTCCCCCCGAGGAGCCCATAGCAAGGTAAACATGTCGCCGCCCCCCTAATATATGGCACCGCTGAGACTCTCCTAGAGATTTATGCTCGTATAAAACATTCTAGGCCAATTGGCAAAGTGCAAGAAAAATCGCTTTAAATTTAACCGGACCGTTACGGCGAGACAGGGGCCGACGCGTATCCTCAGAACGGTGTGACGTGGAGAGAACGCAAGAAGGTGAGGGGAAGAGAGCGAACGAGGGAGCTTAATTAATGCCAGTGTTAAAGGTTTTGGGGACAAGCCAAGAAGAACCTACAGCAGGGACAAATTAGGGCATGATGAGCAAGAGCAGGACAGGCTGGGTGAAGCTGCTCTCTGTAGATTCAGACCATCACATTACACTCACTCTTGTATCAGACACTTCCATCCCAAGTGATTTACAGCAGATGCGTTGCATGAGGGCTGGACAAGAACGGGGTCACAGTAAGACTGGAGTCTAACCCCAAAATCACAGGGGCCCAAGGAGGGTGACGCCTTGGACAACATTCATCACAGGAGAGTATTTAGAAATTCTGGGCCCCCTGACAAAATGTCACCCTGGGACCCCCTATTATATAAAAGTTTATGTATTTAAGGCCCCCTGTAAAATACTGCCCCCTGTCCTTAATCAGCCCAGGATATCCATGCCCCTACTGTACCGCTGATCAAAGGTCATATACTCAGAATATTCACAGAAGTAACCCAAAAGGTCAACACGCAAACCTCCCCCCACAGCCAGGAGGAGATACTGAACCGGCAAAGCTGCAGGTGTGAGATGACTCTGCTGTTCACCGAGTCACCAAACAACCATAAGCAGAAGTTCACATTTCTGACCTGGAAATCACAAATCAAATGAAAACCACATGGTCTGGACCAAGGGGAGAAAAAGTGGACAGAATGAGACCAGGGCCATTACGCTCTAAAAACTTTATGCTCTATATGATGCAAACAGTTTATTAAAAAACACCAGGGACCAGGGTTCAAGTAGCCGCCATGGCTCTGTGCGTGTGGAGGGGGTCATGGAAGATGGATGGATGGTTAAATAAAAGATAATTAGATCATTAGAAATATTAATATTAAACAGGAGTTTAGATTTTTATGGTCAACGGCCATCATGATGTCTGTTGAAACGATTTTTTTCTCAAGCAGCCATGTATTTGTGTACTTATCTATAGTCAGGGCAGTTTATTACTGCAATCTCAATAGCTAGAATGAAGGAGAAAGTTCTAGAAGTTTACACACCTCCTAGGATTTTGAAAATGGGTACAGATCATCTACATGGAAGATCCAAACCCGTACTGGAGCAGATGATGGAATGGGGGGGTGCAGAAGGCCACTTGGGGAGATCCCCGGGACTCATCAGCATCTTCCCTCACTTCTGATGATGGCTCTCCACCCTCCTATAAAAGCAGGAGCAGCTCTTGGCTTCTGTCTGGGTTAATGTGCTGCACTGGTCTTTAAGAGCAATCGAGCACAAACTGTAAAAGGGAAAGTCCTTGAGCAAAAAGTAATTGGTCACAGTCCACTCCGAGTCGAAGTGTCTGACTGCGCTCATATGGCCACCTAAAATGAGGTGTGACTCGAAAATGTCCTCGTAAAAAAAACGGCCAGTCCTGGCGAACATCTGAAGGGAGATTTATGCCGGGACCTGAACATCCAGAAGCTCTGCAGGAGGCCGGGAGGCTTGGACGCTCTCCTGGTGAACGCAAATGCTTTTCATTTTACACTGAGAAAATAAACACGACCGGCTCCCTTTCTCTTGCCACGCACTTCACGACGTGCTAGGTCTCTGAATTCTCTCCACTTGCCTCTCGGGGGGATGCGACCCTCGGGGTGGAAGCACAGGGGTGGGCTAACTGGAGAAGACTGGTGAGGACTTAGTAGCTCTGCTGAAATCTGCTCCTTCTCATGCTGACATCTTTGTAAAGGGTTTTCCAGAGGGAGATAAAGGGCTCAGGAGACTACATTTCCCATGAGGTTTAGTGCAGCCCAGAAGTCACCTGACTGTCCAACCAGGAGTCACCTGACTGTCCAACCAGGAGTCACCTGACTGTTCTTACAGTAGCAATGAAAAGTTTTACTGATGAGCAACACTCCCACTGGAAAGAAAAGACTGCTAAATAAAAATGCTTGGATTTATTCTGTAGCTGAGAAAGAATCTGAGAAAGATTTCAAAACTGGTTTTGTGGGGGCGGTGATTATTTAAAAACCCCATAAATGTCACATTCTGGCCTCCACTGAACTTCAAGCTTGACATCACAACCTTTGTTGCCAAGACAAAAAAAAATAAATAAGCCGAATCGAGAGCCAAATCCGACCTACGTGAAAGGAGCTCATTCTCATTCATGGTGCACGTAATTTTCGGCGTTACAGGATGGCATTCACGCTGACAGGGAGCCAGGAGCGAGGCTTCCTGTTTGAGGGGCACCTTGAAGCCTTCGCCGAGTAATGGGGGACACTTTCACGGCTCCAGAGTGGGCCACCAAGGCTGTTCAACAGCACTCTTAAAATAGGGAATGCAAACACACCGCGCAGCAGGAGAGCAGCTCCAGCACTTAAGGCTTTCTGGCAACATTTACTAGTTTAGACACACACAGGGAGGGCCTGATGGCTTTCATGGAACTGGGGCAGCAGGTGAGCCGCAAGTGGCTAGATAAAACCAGGTAAAATTAAGAAACTACTCGGCCAAATTAAAGACAAATTACTCCACAAATCTAACTACTTCCCATCTGCATTTTTCTCATTAACAAGTGACTCCTTTGAATCGGACAAATAAACAGTGTCTCATAAATAGCTGGCTGCTGAGTGACTGCGATTACGGAGTTATGAGATTAAAAGGCTAAGCGAATAACCGCAAAAAGCTTCCCAAAAATGACTATGGATCTAGAGTCCCGTAGTACAATGTGGTTTTCAAATAAAAAAATTTTAAAAAACACAAACACAATGTATTGGCATACACAGGAAGGGGGTCTGACAGACAGTCCTTTCAGGGATAGATTTCACTCTGGATAAACACAGTGAGACCTCTCTGGCGGCCGTCCTTACCCACACAAACACAAACACGAGCGTTGGTTAGCTTCTCTGTGGTCCAGCTCAGACACTGAGTATCCCCTTCACTCGAGCAAGCGTCTGAACACAGACCCCCCCCCACCCTTGCTCAGTGAGGCCTAAACTGTGACAGACATCAGCCGAGTGTTGCTCCTCTGAGCAAGTCCCCGCCTTGTGCCCAAGGCTCACGATGGAAGCCTGCCCAGGCCAAAGCTTAGGGTTGCCAAAGCAGGAAAGAACTCGAGTTCATCCCTGCCCTCTTGTCTTTGTGCTATAAAAGATAACACCACATGCAATACCACATATAAACCTATAACATTAGTATGCTTGAGGGGGGGGGGGGGGGGGCAGCCAGTTGACCTTGGACCCCTAGGGGTTTTTATTCTCTCTACTTGGGAGTTTTTGATTCATCTGGCTTTATTTAATTAATTTCTTCATCTTCTCTATTCCCTATTTTTTAATTATCCTGAATGATTGATGCAGAAATGTATCACAATACAGCCAAGTAAAATGCCTCAGGGCGACTGTCGTGAAAGGTACTATATAAAGATTTATTCAATTGAATTTTATATAAACCCATGTTGATAATGGTCCATTTGACAGACTCAAGTACTGAATGCTGTACTGCATTCACACTTACAGCCTAAATACTGACAAATAGCCATGTATTACCGCTAGGGAACCCTGGACTAACTTAACGGTTTGTGATAAACTTCTAATGGGTGTTTAGTAGGAGCAAGCAGCCAAGATTTACTTCTCAGCTTTTCTGTTCCACTTCTATTGACATTAAGGGAATAATATTAAATTCAAAGTTATATTTGTTCAAGGATTAATACTCCAAAACACATCCCAGGATCCATCCGGCATGGCAAACTGAAAAATTATGAAGACCCTGGCCAGAAATCAAATAAAACTCATATATAAATAAAACTGTCCACTAGTCAAATTTATAAGTTTGCCCCCACACAAAACAGACTCCACGAAACGCAGAGAAAGAGGAAACTGCCATTTCAGGCCAAGCTAAGTCCACAGCAGCGGCCTTAGAGGGCAACAGTCGAGTGCGTCTCGGTAAATCTCCAGTCTTTTTAAGAGCGAGGAAATGGGTTAACCTTGTCCAATCAAACACACGCTGAATTCAATTAGGTAATTATGGGCTCAGGTACAATGAAAACCAGAACGCCCTGCACCCTTCAGGACCGGAGCCACGTACTTCTGGGTCCAAACACCAGGTGCACTTTGTGACCACATTTCGGTTGAGCGTGTGGGGGGAACGGGATCTTTCATGTGGTCCTACACACACCGCAGGAGGAGAAAGGCGGTGGGCGGGCAGCGGCTGGCCTGAGCGGAAAGTTCATCCGAGGGGAAACTGTGGATCTGGGAGTACCTTGGGTATAAGAGTCTATGCACGCAGGCACGCGCGCACACGCACACACACACACACACACACACAAACACACACACAAACAAAAACACAAACACAAACAGCGGAATGTCCCAGAATTTCAGCAGGACCCCATGAACATTGACAATGCTGAGCTCTAAGACGGAGGATGGAAAACACCCAGGACTATGCGCAAGTTTTCCCGCTTTCAGATCTATGATGAGAAACCATTTGTTCAGAATAACCCAGAACCTATCTTTCCTCATTTGATTACCTTTCCCTTATTGACTTGAAATAACATCAGATATCTGACCAATGGGTCGAAGAAAAATCTAGTGCAGGCTCGGGCCTGATTTTGATCCATTCTTCTAAACAGAAGATTCCTTGAAACCTTGAAGATTCCAGCGCGCTCTCTTGACGTGTTAAACCAATGCAAATTGAATTCAGCACTTGGTACGTCCAGGAAGAATAGCAACAATCTTTAGAAAGAAAATCAAAGATCATTTCCATTCAAGATTTCAAAAACAATAAAAACTATTTAGAAATACATTGAAGAATATTACTATTCTAAAAAAAAAAAAAAAACACACTAAGGTAGACATCAGACAGATACAGAAAGTATCTTAAGTCTGAAATTCAAAATAAAACCTTGTACTCCATCTAAGGCCCTTAATTATACAGTAAAGTCATAATTTTTCTACAAATCTGGTGTCTGTTCTCGTCAGATGACACACAGCACGACCAACTGCTGCTCATCTGAAGCAGACCGCAAGTTTGTATAATGCTGCAGTAGTACCACAAGCAAAAAGGAGCATGGTGAAACTCTCTCGACACCGCGATTCCTCACGCTGAGTGGCCCGTGACACGCTAAGCCAACGAAGAACTTTCCCACGTGTGATGTGGAATGAAGACCTACAGTTTTGCCACACCATGCCTGACATAATTAGCACAAGCGTGTCCAACTTCAAAAATAGGCAGGAGACAGATGACACCTTTTCACACCCAGTTGAAATGAAACAGACTTAAACAAAGACCTGAGGCCAAAGAAAAAGTTTACATGGACCAACCTGTTAATCTACATCATAGACAAACTGGTACATGACCAAGCCGACCTGGCTGGCAAAGTGAGGAGGAACACGCCTTACGTTTCATACAAAGGCTAAGGTGGATTATATAGTGGAGACAGCACAACTGGCAAGAGTCTCCCTGCCATCATTCAGGACCTCGACCTCCAACGGTGTCTGCGGAAGGCACACAGCACCATCAGAGAGCACAGCCACACAACACGCCAGCTGTTGGGTCTGTTCCCATCTGGAAAGCCATACAGTAGCTTGGCTACTGGAATTATTCCTCATTTTATTTTATTTCATCTTCTTATCCTCCAGTGCTGAGAGACTTGTTTTCCCCTTTATCCTCTTGTCCAATCAGTAAGCAGTTAGAAAGTAATTCTCCATCAAAAGCCTCTATGTGTGTTGAAGTTATTTTAAAGTTTGCTACACAACATTTGGACAAGCCATAAAAATACTGGGAGAATGTAGTCTGGTCAAACAAGACCAAAATTGAACTTTTTGGCTGTCATATTACACACCATGTTTGGAGGAGAAATGGTACTGCACATCGCGCCAAAAACGCCCGAAACTGCACATCGCGCCAAAAACGCCCGAAACTGCACATCGCGCCAAACACGCCCGAAACTGCACATCGCGCCGAACACGCCCGAAACTGCACATCGTACCCAAAAAACGCCTGAAACTGCACATTGTACCCAAAAAACGCCTGAAACTGCACATTGCCCAAAAAACGGCCGAAACTGCACATTGCCCAAAAAACGGCCGAAACTGCACATTGCCCAAAAAACGGCCGAAACTGCACATTGCCCAAAAAACGCCCGAAACTGCACATTGCCCAAAAAACGCCCGAAACTGCACATCGCCCAAAAAACGCCCGAAACTGCACATCACGCCAAACGCCCAAAACTGCACATTGCCCAAAAAACTCCCGAAACTGCACATCACGTCAAACGCCCAAAACTGCACATTGCCCAAAAAACTCCCGAAACTGCACATCACGCCAAACGCCCAAAACTGCACATTGCCCAAAAAACTCCCGAAACTGCACATCACTCCAAACACCCAAAACTGCACAATGCCCAAAAAACTCCCGAAACTGCACATCGCGCCCAAAACGCTGAAACTGCACATCGCGCCAAAAATGCCAAAAACTGCAAATCGCCCCAAAATGCCCGAAACTGCACATCGGCAGAAAAACACTACACCAGCAGCGATGTTTGTGGTTGGAAGCATCATGATGCAGGGCTGGTCGCATCTCATGGTATTGGTAGACTTCATAGAAAGGAAGGAACAATGAATGGGGCCTTTTGCAGAGATGATGAGGACAATCTGTTTAGACAAATGGGCCAAAAAAAACTCACTAAAAATCTGAGAACAGGAGACATTTCTTCGATTCTTTGAAAGTGTTATACATGTTATATTGTACACCTGCAGTCATGCCATCTCCGCTCACAACTGTCATGAGGTCCAGGTTTTAAGAGCCCTGGCCTAGTGTGTCATCAGACTCCGAGGGAAGCAAAGACTCGAATCGATGTGAAGAGATGGAGCGTCAAACCTGAGAACCTAAGGCAGGGCTCTTCAAATCTAGACCCTGATTCTAAATCCAGGCCTTGTTTTCAATTCTCCCAGGTAGTTAGTTTAACAATTACTTTTTCTGATTGGCCACAGAAGCTTCATACCTGGCTCACAGGTAATGGGAAGCTGGAAAATCAGCACTCAAACCTTTAGGACTGTGATGTGAATACCCCTGTATGACAGTGAAAGCTTCACCATTCACAAAAGCACAGATAACAGCAAAAACACTAATTCAGCACTTCTTAAAATGTATTCCTTTAAAATAAATATCTGTTATTATTATACTGTTAAAAACAATCATCAAACATCACAATAATTTGAACTTTAAGCTGCTGATTAATATTATCAAAACTAATTATGTCCAACAAAGATGCTAGGGCAATTACAACGTTTGGTTGTTTCCGTGAAAACTGTGTCGTGTTCACCACTCCTGTACCTTCCTGGGGATGTCTTTCTAAAATATGACGTTGCTTTTTTCCGATATCCCGGAACACACCGCCGTGTTCATATCAGTGCACAATTGTTCGCAACGTTGCTGCATTTTGGAGGAGGAGCTTGCCATTGAATATATCCGTGTAATGACGATATACATACCCACTAAAAGCAGCATGCAACATCACACATACGTGCAGTTTTCGGTGCTTGCACTTCACCTCAACCGTCACGATAAGCATTCAGGTATAAAATCCACTTCCTAGGAGTATCCGAGTTTGGTGGAATCACTCACTATCAACTTTAAGTAAATGATAGTGATAAATTTGTTTTTGCGATGGCTCCTTGTACTTGCACGAGAAACTTTTTGGAGCCTGATCTCGCTTCCTACTTCGCTGATGAAAGTGAAACGTATTTATCACATCGGTGTAGTATTTTATTAGTATTGGTTTCTTTAAATAAACATTCGTGTGGGTATATACATTATAAAAATCATCAATAGTAAATGAAATGATTTACCAAAACGCTGGTCTTCCTCCCAGCCGGTGAGTGTAATGATCTGCACCTGGAGCAGGAGAGAGCCGACCCGGAAGTGTAAGAGTCGCTGGCTCCACACTTCTCCTTACGGGAGGGAAGATCAGATCGGATCGGATCGGATCGGACCGGACCGGACCGCCGACGTGCTCGTGGGCATCGTGGTCTCTTCGGTGTTTCAAGCAGCGTCTTTATCCGTCTGCTGCAAGCGAGGCTTTATTAATCTAATTTTACAGTGTCTTGCATTTTTTATGTTTAACCCAGCAGTGACCTGCTGTCTAACTGAAATGGTGTCGATGTATACGAAATATACTAAAAATGTGATCGTTTATTTAATATCATCCAGGTTACTTACACCTTCAGTCTTAAACATATCGTTTGTTACTAAACCCAAAACTCACTTAGAATATGTCAGTAACCTTTTTATTTTGTATAGGAAATGTTTTTTTTACAAGCAAAAATTTCTAAATTCCTCTCCATGCTTCCCAATGTCCTAGATGCTTCTCCAATAAAAAGTGACTATATGTATATGTGTGTGTGTGTGTGTGTGTGTGTATATATATATATATATATATATATATATATATATACACACACCCAAAATTTGTGCATGCATATCAATGGCTGCCTCAAACAATAAAAAAATTGTAAATGAGCCAAATTGTATTTTCTTAATCATTAAAATGTTATAATCATAAACGGTTAAAGATGAATTAAAATGTCTCCCTTTATTTGCTAAGCACGCAGAGGTACGTTAGCTGAATGACTGCAGGCAGAAAACGGCGCGTTTTTCAGCAATACACCGGAGTTAGGCTTGTGCCGCATTATTTACAGCCACTTTTAACATCGACACTGATGGCCATTAACTCTTAACAGAAATGACTCTTTCTACGTTAAAATAAGGCAACACTGTGATTTTGACACATTTTTTTTACTTAACAGTTCCTTCATCCCATTCCTCTGTCTCTGCTTATTGACATTTTGGAGAGTACAAAAATAAAAATTAACTTATCGATGCAAAATTTTCTAACAAAGACAGAGTTTGAATAGTAAGTATATGTTTTATTGTAATGTATTTGTGTTATTCTGCCTTGATATTATCCTGTCTCATCCTATCCTATTTTGTCTTATCTTATCTCTGTATTAACACTTAACATCTCTACTAATCCTCCTTCCTGAGCTGCAACCCATCAGTCCACGGATTCTTGACAGGAGCTGCTGTCTCTGCTGTCCCAGATTTAATGCTCTGGGTGCCCCTGGCCACTCTCAGATCACAGGCCGTAATTGATAAAGCACATTTTATATCGTAAGTCAAGAGTTCTGATAATGTCTTTTAATGCAGGGCTTTACTTTTGGCATGTCCCACACCCTCGGTGTAGAATGGGGCAGGTCCCTATCATCTGTCCTCTTGATAACGTCGTTGACCATCATAACTTCCTCCACTCTCCTGCTGTTCTCTTCCAGAGTCTCATTTTTTTTCTGAAAGTGTCAGCAGGGTTCGTACGGGTGCTGGAAATCCTGGAAAATGCTTGATTTTTAATATAGTGTTTTCAAGGTTAGAAAAGTGCTTGGATTTTGGACAATGTGCTTGAACCTGCTTGAATTTGAAATTGCATTGCTTTCATAATAATTCGTTATCTTACGGAGTAGTTTTCCTTTTAGCTAAAAATGCATTTTGCACGTAACGAAAATAACTCCGCTCGAGTCCGCGCTTGTGGCTGTAGTGGTGTAATCGTGCATTCCATTTGCCTCGGGATCCGATTTTCGGATTCCGATATTACGTCACATCCGCTAAAAACTCGGGAAAACCGAGTCGGATTACAGTAGCAATACCATGGATCCATATGGAAAAAGCAAGATTTTTTGCTTAGCCGGACAACTTGTCGGATTTAAGGTACCTCAGTTTAAATGGCCTAAATGGCCTTTATCTTCGTTCACTTACAATTAGCCCGAACTACCTTAAATCCGACAAATAATCCGACTAATCATGAAATCCAATTCTAGAACGGTTAACTGGTAGCCATTGTTACCAATATCACTTGATAACACATTACGCGCGGTGCTTCACGTATAAAACTCCGTAGCAACACGTCCACAGATAAATTGGACGATATAGTGTGTGCGACCGATTTAATGAGCCACAAATGAGAAGTAGTGCTTAAACAGGATAAAGCTACAACTTTCCCTTCTGTTGATAAAGGGCGCAGCCATCTTCGATTCTGAACTCGGGATCCTCTGCGTTATCCGATCGAGATATTTCTCGGATCTCCGAGAAATGGGAGCGCGCATGTCATCACTTCCGGCTTCGAAACTCGGAATCCGACTCGGAATCCGAGTTCCTAGGGCAAATGGAATGCACGATAACAGTCTAAAGGGCACTTCCTTGCCAATTTGTTATTGATCGTGTAATTCACGCGAAAGTATTCAACAATTTAAGTTGAAATGTCATATTGTGTTTTTTTTTAATAGCACAATGGATTTAAATGTGAAAAAGTACATACAGCATATATAAACGTAATTTACCGCGGTTGTTAGGTGCTGGAAAAGCATAAAAATGCACCTTGAAAGTGCTTGAAAAGTGCTGGAATTTGAAGTTGGAAAAGGTGTAAGAACCCTGTGTCAGATTCCTTATATGTTATCTTAAATTTGATGCTAATTCTGATTTTAGTCTTGATTAGTTTAATTTCTTTGCTCTCCAGTTTTTTGACATTCAGAATCTTCAAAATATAGCGTTAAAATCGTTAAGATACTCGAAAGAAATATGGGTACCGAAGAACAGCGGTCGTAAGTAGATTAGATCATAAATCGGCCCTTTATTTTATAGGCAAAAATGATCATATGCATATAACTGGTACGCAAGTATAGGCGCGCAATTTCTGTTTTGTTTCCTATTCCTGTAGTTTAAAAGTTGACAACAACCTGTAGTCTGTTTGTTCTAACCAGGATGCTAACAACAAGTGTCGCATATTGTTTGAGCCTCACAGGACTGAAGTGGCAGGGATGAGAATCAGCACCTCCAAACACAAGGCTCTGGTATTCCCTTGGGAGGTGAGGTGAGGGGTCTCAGAAGACTCCGCCCTTAGTGAAAGACTTTAAGTACCTCTGAATCTTGTTCACAAGTGAAGGTGAGAGGGAATGTGAGATTGAAAGGCAGGTTGGTTTGGTGGCTGCACTGAGGGGGTCCATGCTGATACAGGTGTTGTAAAAAGCGACCTACAGTTTGCCAGTCAATCCCATTCCTCACCATCGGTCCTGAACTTTGGGTAATGGGCAGTGGTGGCCTAATGGTTAGGGAAGTGCAGCTGTGATGGAAAGATTATAGGTTCGAATACCTGACCAGTGAGGCACCCTGAGTAAGGCACTGCTCCCCAGGTGCTGAACTAGCTGCCCCCTGCTATGTCATGACGTCACATATGGGTTAAATGCAGAGGACACATTTTGTTGTTGTGCTGTGGTGTGTCAACAATGATCACTGATCACCAAATTATCAATAACAAGATTGCAAGTACAAGTGACTGAAATGAGGTTTCTCATATAAGCTGTAGAGTGAGGACATTGAAATAGAGCCACTGCGTCTTCAGATTAGGAGGAGCCAGTTGGTTTGGATGGTTTGGGAATCTTACATGGATGCTACTTGGACATCTCCTAAGGGAGCTGGAAAAGGCCCAGGACATGCTGAAACAACTGCATCTCCCAGCTGGCTGGAGAACATCTAGGAAATCCCCAGAACAAGTCTGTGTCCATGAAGAATCCCCCATCTGACCTGCTCAACATGCTGCCACCATGACCCTCACCTGGAAAAGCAGTGGGAAAATGATGATGATGAAATCCAACCTTGAATTTTTAAATAAAACGGAATCCCAAATGGCACAGGTTGACGTCTTGCAGGCAGGTTGACGTCTTGCAGGCAGGTTGACGTCTTGCAGGCAGGTTGATGTCTTGCAGTCATTCTTTCTGTAATGCACTTTTGACATATTAAGGTTACATTCAAAACAAGAAAGGCACCAATCTATTTGAGGTAAATGTCTTTAGTAACCTTCCAATTAAAAGTCAAAATGACATATTCCAGAATTTTCCAGGCCAATCAGATAATCCCTACATTCTAAGGGAGATTTCTCTTGAACTCTTTGAACCCATAATATGAAACGTCTGACATAAAAACATGCTGCATGCATGAATTTGTTGTCACAATAGTTCTAAATCATACAAAACTGATTAACATTAAATTTATTTTTTCAAAAATAGATTTGTTCTAGAAAGCTCTTTAATTAAAACATGGGAAAACAACAAGAGGGGGATAATTAAGTAACATTGCAAGTTAACAAGTTTTCCAGTGGAATATTTCTTATGTTGACAAGTCCAGAAATAACAATTACTCCTAACTTTAAACATATGAAAACAACAGTTTACACAAGATTACATGCTCGCTTGCTGGTTTTGCAAACAGCTACTTGTGAAAAAGAGACCATGGTTTTTGATGGTGATGATGCTTCTGTGGGAAAAAGCAGTTCATAGAACAGATATGACAGTTACATGGGCATTCTGGGTAGTCAAAGAAATCCTCCTCCGTACAGTATTTCCTCTTATTTAACTATGTTATAACTTGCCATTTCAGTAGTGCATTGACTAAAGTTAAACCAAATTATATCCATGTATACATTTTTTCAAAACACATAAAAGGCAGACTCTACTTTAAAGTGATTCGGACATAAGTCAAACCAGACAGTAAAGTGTGAACATCCATCCATTCATCCTCCAGCAGCTTACTTACCCTTTCCTAGCAAGCAGAGGACATAGGGAAGGGAACACCCTGGACCAGATTCCAGTCCAGTCCAAGGCACAGGCACTACGAGAAAGTTCAATATACCAATTCACCAAACTACATGTCCTTAGACTGCAGAAATAAAGCTGAAAACTACAACACGAAGTGGAAATGGGATTCGTGACCCTAAACCCAGGGGCATGTTATTGAGGTACTGTGCCACCCATGCAAAGGATGAGTAATCCACACTGGTTTATTCTGTTCCCTGTGAGATATTCTCTATTTTCCATATTCATGGACGGCGACAAACAAAAACCCACAGCCTTTCTGCACTGGTCTTGTGTCATTCTGGCAGCACATTCAAAGAAAACAATGTTTAATTTTATGCAGAAAGTATAAAATTTTCTGCCAAATGGGTTATTGATAGCGGATTATGTTAATAAATAATTTTAAAATTTATTTTTATTTAGCTTTTGCTGCCAGTTGGCCTTTAGATGTTTGTTTTCAGTAGTGGTAGTTCCAGAAGCTGCAGTTATCTTGTAAAATGAGTTCTTGCAATAAAAGCATTTACAGGTCGAGATCACTGACTTAGAGAAAAGTAAAATGAGTGCAATTAGGCTAATTTATCTCTGACATAAAATAATCTTGTAAAAGAACACAGTATTTTTTTTATTACACATAGATTTTAGTTTATAAAGCATGCCTCCTAAATTTTATTGTTGAAGTGAGATAAAAATAAGGGACTTAAATCCTTCTTGTTATCTAAAAAAAGACTGCTGGTTAGTTACATCCTATAAGAAACAGATGAGCAGCATTTCAAAGTGTCAGTTTGTTTTCTGATTTCTAAAATGTACTATTATTACTTTTTAAAATCATTTTTTTGCACTTAAAGATTTTAAGGCTCAAAAATTATGCATACATAATTTTGTTGTGTAATACAACAACATCAAAAGATTCTTAAATTTAAACAACCTGTGCTCAGGGTTTCTGAGTTATTTGGACAAAAGCAATGTGAAATTAATTTGTGTTTATCATTGATATTTATTATGAAGTTGCACCAGATTAATGCCCAAAATAAGATTCAGAGTGGTCACTTGAGCTTCAAGGGACAGTCCAAGGTTGATGGGATCAGGTGAACGTGTGTAAATATAAATGTATCGAAGGTAAACCAAATGTGTTTTGGAAGGTATTTTTTGAGTTTGAATAAGACTGTATCCAAATTCCTGTGGCATAGAACCACTTCAGATGTTCAAGTATAAAGATGAGAATTATGTTAGTCCATTAACGAAAGTCCTCTCTTCTGGCAAAAACAGGGTGGACCGCAACCCAGAATATTCCTGTGTGGAGGCAATCGATCAAAATATTAGACCTTGGGCCACATAACTGGACTGTTCAAAAATGTCTGTGAACACCTGGATATATTTTAAAATGTATATGAGGCACCACATTTTTCTTCTTCCCAGGGTACAAAATTCATCAGTAAGATTCTGGGCTTGGCATTCTATATGGCCAGTATTAAGATATATCCTATCATATTTCTGACTTTGCCATAACATTGACATACATCTGTACCATTGTGACAGTTACTGTCTGTATGAATTTTGATGTATTGGTTAGAAATTAGAACTGATGCAGAGTTTGAGCCGAGACGATGTTCTTCCTAAAGAAAGCCGCTGTTTTGACATTACGTCTCTTCTCTATTGAACCATTAACATAGAAAACAGCACAATTAAAAAAACATTTAAGTATTTTCAATAAATATGTATGGATTTTGAGCAAACTGATGTCGATTAATGTTCTGGTGCGTTACAGTTTAAAAGTCTCACACATAATCTTGTGAACAAATTCTGGGTCATATGTTCAGGCATATTGACCATCCTTTCACCACTTCCAAAGTGATGCTTTGACCAGCTCTGTCTGGGAAACCTGTGGGGTGTAAACACGACACTAGTGATTTCATGAGTAAGATAGCCTGGAAGACGATCCGGTCCACACACTGAAGCCATTACCACCAGTCTTAGCCACAGCCTTGACGCATCCTATTGGTCACAATAAAAACACAAGGCCCGGGATCGACTGTAAATAGCAGCTAGTCTTGGTGGGTGGGAGAAAACGATGGTTACTATGGTGTCTCTGTGGAAAACCTTGTCGACAGTTTTTCAGACATTCAGACGATACCCACCCCTCACGATCTGGAAAAGAGAGCGGGGCAGCTTCAGTCGGCTACAGATGGGCTTCCCGTGAGGTTCGACTGATGACAAATGGCACACTGACAGCTCAGTAGGCCTTCCCAAAGTTGTCTCTGAGGGGAGAGATCATTCGTCTTTGTTGCCGGTCATCCAGTGGATTTAGTGTTACACCCCCTTTCCCAGGGCTGTAATCAAAGAGAACGGGCAGGTTTTCCCTCCGTGATTTTTTTCTTTCCCTTCTAGAATATGCCATATTTTTGTTTTGTCTCTCCGTACTATTTTCAGTTGGATTTGTCCTTTAACAGTCCTACACTCGTTGATCAGGAGTTCATCCCTGCGAGCAGTCAGTCTGTCTGCTCAAATTGTTTGGATGATTCGGGTATGAGGTGTGGGATGCTGTCTCTGGAGGTTCTGTAGGAAAGTTCGCCTTTAGTGACTATTTCCATCGCCATAAGCTTCTCTGACTTGTACAGCTAATAATAGGAACAGCAGGCCAGATCTGAATCGTTTTGCATCGGCGTCAGACACAGTTTCTCCAATTTCATATCATAACAAGCAACTTCTCAAGGTTCTGACCGCCACCACAGGCTGACAACACAAACCTAAGACACCAAAGCTGCTTTAAATAGACTGATTGTCAAGAACATAAAAGAAACTATGACAGTCGGGGCGGGGGGGTGGCTAAAACTTGTTTGTTTGAACATTAATTTAACTTGAAGCTTTATTTTAACATTGCGAAGGACATGCTGAACTATTCAAAATAGGGGAGCGCAATTGAACTGAACTGAAGCAACGAAATTCCACCCATAGACCATTATCGCATCTTCGGGTTGTGCAGTAATGAAGCCAATCGCCGTGCAGTGTTTGTAAACTCCAAGGAAGACGTTCTGAGAAAAGTATCAGATGAGAAACAGAGGCTGCGAATATCCCTGTAATTACTCAATCAGACAAGATTTTCCCTGGGCAAGCCGTGGGCCTCCTCCACGCGCCCTGACATTCTCACCCACACAAGCACTTACCCATAATGCCAATCTGCATCAGAGAGGGGCTGCTGCAGTCTGACACTGCGGCTGGTGAAAGCTACTCCACAGACAGAACACGACGTCACCGCTCCCTTGAAAACAGAAAAGCCTGCGACGGATTTAGCCGGCCTGCGGAATCCCACCTTCGTCAACAGGGTTTACAACCGAGCTATCTTTACCAGGGTCTTTGGAGCAGCAGCGAAATAAAGTAAACTCAGACTGTGAGTTATGCTCTGTGTTTACTGGCTGTGGAGATGTAGTTTGTGGTGAATCGCTGGGGTTTGGGCGAACGGGCCCGGGTGGTGTCTGTTTGGGGTTTATACCCAGGCCCAGCTGGCAAGCACCCTGCCAACAGAGCTGAGGTGAACAAGTGAAGGGACCAGACTCTGGGCTGCTTGTGGTCAGGGAACGAGACTGTGCCCCCCTCCGCTCCCCGGGGATCCAGACCTGGAGCACATCCATGACCTCAGACTAGGCATCATAATCAGAGGCGCTGAGTGCTTCAGGAATGCCAAAGAGTCACAGAGGTCCGCCTTCTCCAGCTAACACTGGGCAAGAGGTAAATTCCCTGCCAGTCATTCGATTCTTCCAATAACAATGGCCTAATATCTCAAACAGACGGAAAAAACAATTTTCAGATCTACAGCCTTGCCCTCATATTCACAGTATACCTGTTACCAAACACTGACTTTTGAGGAACAGTGATATGTCAACATTACCTGATTTAGTAAGAGGAGAAGCACTAGCTGCTTCAGGACATTAGCACCTCTCTGTGCCGTCCTCTGTGTTTTCATTGGAGGTTTACAAAAGAAACGGTACCATTTCTGTGACAACATTCTGTATAATCATAATGATAATAACTATGCATTCCCGGCCCAGGCTAACAATACATTATTGTATGACTTGACGGCTTCACTCTGGACCTTGCCATCACTAATATAAAGTGCAAGCGCTCAAGGCTGAAGGGGAGAAACTCTCTGAACATCAGTTTGAAGGGCATCACGGGCTATTGTAGGTGTACAGAATGAGTGGATGTCGTAGTAGGAAAGAACTGTCTTTCATGGCATGAGTTGCTACAGAACACAGTAGCCCTTGGAAAATTTCACGTTTGTAAAACCATGAAGGACGGTTCACTTTTGTGACACGGTGAGGGAAGTGCTTTTCCTTTTTGTTGTCGCCAGTTCTACTTTCTGGTACTTGGCCTGCTGGTGGGACCCAGCCGCACGTTAAGTCTTCATAAGACTGCAGGTGAATGAGTTTCTCACCAGGGGCCTGTGTTTTATTTCCATGGCTGTCAACGGCTGCTACAGATGACTAGCAGACGATGGCAAATCCTTACCTCTAGTTTCCGAAGAGCATACGTGCGCCGGTTCTTTCCTGGAGCCCCGAAACACGACTCTTGACGTAAACAAAGGCCTCGAGTGAATATTTTGAGCGAACGACGGACGGCACGAATGTTAAAGACGTACAGCGTGTTTCCAGATACCTGTGAAAAACAGAGGAAACACGCTGTTAGAGGCTCAATAGGCTGGAAGCATAAGTGAAGCTGAATGTGTGCAGCATTATGTTTGTTTGAGTGGAAAGATAGGGTGAGAGAAAAAATGCAGTGAAACTGTTACAGAATGAGACCGTTACCACATTGCTGGTTAGTAGCCTCTTTGTCTCTAGATAAGCCCTCTGGTTTAAGCTTGGCACCAGTCTGTGGCAGCATCGTTCTCTCTGTGGAATCCTCTGGTACACATGTGCTATATTATTGTGACATTTTCCAGTATAGTTAGTCTAGGCTGTAGGATAGCCACTTAATACAGCAGACCACAAGAGAAACCCTCGAGGACAGATGGCGCCCATATCAAAGAATGTTCTTATCTTAATTTCTAGAAAAACAACAAAATCATTTATGTCACTCGGTAACTTTAGATGACGCACGGCCCCAATTCCAAAATGTCGTACATTTTAAATTAAACCCACCTAACGTATACGTTAACCCCCCCCCCACCCCCCGCCCCCCGCCATCCTCTGTTTCTGGCAAAGCACAGAAATAGCAGGTTTTCAACACTGGCAGTAAAACATGTTCAGAAACACATGCTTTTGTCAGCTTGGCTCTTTCATAATTCTTGTGGTTAGTTTACTGTGGTTTCCATTTGGAAAGGTGTCCTTTGATATGATGTTAAAGTGGCCTTGTGTAATTCATACCTCTTCATTTTTCTGCCCGGCTGTGTTTAGGGACAGCTGAGCGGGGGCCAGCCTGCGGAGGACAGCACCAGTGAAGTTTTTCAGTTGAAACCAGAGGGAGGAGGCTGCCAATGAACCAGTCTTGTTTTGAGGTATAAAGTGGGTGCAGACCCAGTGTTGATTGGACCCTATTGCTCATTTCCATTTCTGGAATGGAAGCCGGCAGAAAAGTAAACTGTACAACAAAGAGGCTGGTCCTACTCTACATGGACCATCATGGACAGCCAGCATGGAGATTGAAGCCATGCTCTGGCATCTGTCTGCTCGCAGATGAAATAGTCTGGATTGTTCTCATGTTTCACATCTGACTGTACAACACAAAGGAAATCAGACCCTACCAGTGGCTGTTAATAGCAGGGACCACAGACGACACCATATATCGACATTGGTGCCCGACGTGTCTGTGTGTGTGTGTGAGCTCTCCAGGTTTTGGGGAGAATAGGTTCTACCTGGGAGCCTTTTGACGAGAGCGATGCTCTTCAGGATTCTTCTCCACCTCGGTGACCCGGTCTCAGAGACCTAGGAGAGATATAATGCACACACTATACATCTTCCTGTTAACGTGACTCAAACTAATTAGGAAACTCACTGTTGCTTATTTATTGGAGTATGTCTTTTGTTCCTGTACCTAAGGATTTTTGTTTATAAACTTATCAAATGCATCATACCAGGAAACACAGGGAACAAAGTTGAGGATACCGTAGATCAGGGGTCTCAAACTGCAGTCCTGGGGGGCCGGAGCCCTACACAGTTTTTGGTTTACCCTCATTTAACATACCTGATTCAACTCCTTGTGCTAATTACCACACAGCTCTTGAGCTGGATCATTTGTGGTGGAACAGGGAAAGAACTAAGCTACACAGGGCTCCAGCCCTCCAGGACTGGAGTTTGAGACCCCTGCCCTAGATTGTGTACCAGTGATGCAATTCACCATGTTTCTGGAGTGTGGGAGGAAGTGCACACAAAACACAGGGGAAATGTTCAAAATCCACACAAAACCCTCAATTCTGGCAGTGTAACAACACGCTCAAGCCACTGAGCTAATGTGCAACAAACACACTCATTTTAAGTAAACCAGAACCGTCAGTGCCTTTGTAACTGTCTTTAATTTACTAAATAAAATAATTAACTGGGCTTTGTTTTTCAAGTTTTGTAGTATGAGTTACCCACATGCGCATAAATACGGCATGTTTTGAGTAATGATGTCCAGAGACAATTTTTTTATTGAAATGAGAGTAAGCCATGAGTAACAGTCGAGAGTATATTTCATTATATTCAGGTGAATCTAATTATAGTTTATAAGAAGCAAGATTAAAAAAAACTTTGTTGATAATTTGTAAAACTTGGAATGAAGTGAATAGTAACAATTTATAATAAACTCCCAGAGGCTAATGTATTCCAAACGTTAACATAATATGAGACAAATTAAAATTAGTAAAAATATTTTGTGACTTTATAATGTGCTTTAGCTGATTGTTAGATATTTCATCAACCATTTCTAAATGTTGAATGAATAAATGGTTATTTTACTAATGAACCACATATTCTAGGGAAATGCATATACTGTTATGTCTGCAGGCCTTTTTTTGTATGGTTAGTAAATGAATGTTGTTGGTTGCTTTTATTGTGCTTTTCGTACAAATAGAAAGTGACTGAGAGGTGAAATTTAATTCCAGTACTTAAAATGAGAGTCCCAATTATCTTCATTTAGAACAAGAGGGAATGGAAAATGAAGAATGAATGAATGCGAGTAATTTTATTCTGATTAAAGGAACTGGAAAGATAAATCAGGAGCAATCCTTCCCTGCTTGAACACTCATAACCTAAGACAGGATTCTAGGAAGTCTAGTATTTTCCAAGTAGAAGCTCCTGATGGTCCCACAAGTCTGCCTTGTTGTCTTTCAAATAGCCATATTCAACATGGCCCCTATCCTGTGTTATCCCAATGTGTGATGCTGGACCCCTCCCAAAGGGGTGGAAGTGCAGTCAGTGAGTTCAGTCTCCCATACACCTTGCCAAACCCGGTGAAGAGGTGGAGCAAGGCCACAATGACTACCCAAGACTAGAGGGACCCCTCAAGGTGACGGAACTGTGTGGGTTGCTGTAGTACAGTATGGGCAAATGCACTGACCTGGGGGGTGAGTGAAATATTCCTCATTACACAGTTGGTCTCTGATGAATCAAGGATGAAACCAGAAATTCCTCACTCAGCTTTTGTATATAAGATGCCTTGGTGGAGGCAATGCTTCCACTAAAATAATAGAGCTGAATCCAAAGACCTCTAAAGGCCTCTAAAGACATCTCAGGTTCATCTGTTGCAAGCCATCTTTCAATGTGCTGTTCTGCCTCGATGGATCTAAAACAATGACTGACACCACCAGACCCAGAAATATGATTGGCATTGTACTTTCAGAGTATCTGATCTTTTTAGAAGCATCCGATCAGCCTACTGCAGAAGAGTCCTAATCAGCATTACACAGGCTGGCTTCTTCTCCACAGAACATCTCGCATGGTGCGAGGGACATTTTTCATATGTAGATATGTAGGTTAGTGAAAAGCAAAGGTCAGAGGAATAAATAGATCTAGGTGTTAGGATATAATTGGCTCGGATCTGAGGTGCACGGATTAGTGATGTAATGTGATGCAACAAGCCACTGGCTCCCGATGGGAAACCAGGTGGCAGCAGCTATCACGATGATGGTGCTCAGGATGGTCACCATGATCTGTTAAGAGACACCAAGAGAGGAGAAAAGAAAGAGAACATCTGCATTTCACTGCCCCTCTGGAGTAGAGTGAATTGGTGAATTATTTAGTTTTTCAGTTGGTATTTTAAATTTCCTAGGCCTGAGGTGTTTTTATCTGAAATGAAGTCCCCTGAAAACATTCTGTCATTAAATGAGTATCAGTTAACCCTTTACAAGTCCCTTTAATGAGCCGAGGTCATTTTTAAGTTATTTGTAGAAGAGCAGAGTTTACTGGTGGGGAAAGTCTGAGCGATGTGTGGTAAGCGAGTGAGCTTGTGGGCCACCGTCTGGTGGTGGAGACCGGCTTGCCACTTTGAGTTTTCACCGAAATGCTCAGCAAGTTCGGATGGCGAGTGACTGAGCGGCCATCCAAAACCACGGCCCTCAGCCGAAGACCGGAAAACCCTCGGCCAGACAGCAGGAGTGGAAACTCAGAAGTTCACTGGAGACCAAGATTAGGAGGGACACTACATAAACAACAGGGGTGTGTGGAACAAACCGCTACACCGTGGCTTGGATCGCTCCCACACTGTAACCCACTCAAAAAGACTTGGGTTGGGGGGGGTGGTTATTGCTCAATTAAAGACATTTCAGGTGTGAACAACTGTAAAGAGTTTTTAAAATTCATATACTCACACACGCACACACACATAATATATAATATTAGTATTATAATACTGGGATTAATTATTTAATAATGTGCCTCAAAGTTCTTCCTAAGTACATGGTTCAGATGAAAAGTAGCATGTTGGTTTTGTCACATAACTTAGTTTACATAACTTCTAGAAAGTTTTATTCCCCAGTTTTTAATCTATCAATATCCTAATTGCAGTTCATCTCATAAAGGAATTAAGGAGCTCAAATAAATTCCCTTTCCTTTCCCACTCAGGGTCTGGTAGTAAAATATAACCTTATAAACAATAATTTTCAGTTCAGTTTATTTCCAAATAAAAGACAGAAAAAGCCAAATAGTTAAAATGTGTCAGCCGTGTGTGAGAGATCGTGTTCATTGTGCTCGTTCCGGTTCAAAGCTTGCCGTGAGTAAGCTTATGCATGCATCCAATTACACATGCAGCATGTCTTCTGTTACCACAAGGCGGAGATGATGACTCGCAAATGATGTCAGGAGACGTTAACCTTGTATATATGTTGAAAATCCAATGTGCCTTACGATTGAGCACAGAGGGCCTCAGTTGAGGTTGTGCATCTAAGGTTGCGAGTTCTGATAGAAAAGCTGTTACAATTAGGTGTACTCTGAAGAAAACAACGAAAAGAAGATTGATCCCTGTATCTAGACCTTTCCAAAATCTATCTAGATACCAGCTCCCACTGGATTGCAAATGATGAAGAGGAAATAAGACTGATACGAATTTCAGCTTTTCCTGAATCAGTAAGTCTTTTCATTTTTATTTGTTCACAGTTCACATTTATACTGTCATACTTAATACAAGTTTAATGTGATCTATATTTTTACAGTTAGATGCTACTAAATATGTGCATATGTTATGTCTGTTTTCCTTTCAGTAAAGTGGCATAGTAGTCCCTAGCACTAAAAAATAAATGTTGGCCTTTTGTAGAGAAGATAATTAATAAAATAGGTCATATTTCATGCTTTTTTCTGTGCTATTTGGACATTCTTACAAATTTATTCCCCGAGTTGCGATAAATGCACACGTTCGCATTATTCATGTGGCTGTCAAATTGAATGCAAGACCTCGGGGCTGGCAGAACGGTCCTCGTGTGGTCAATTTATCTCACAAAGCATGGTATTGTTTTGTTGACTTAAAATTTAATAGGGAACACTCAATAAAACAATGTGTAACCAATTCCCCTAGATAAATGGGGCCTGGTATGAAAGTATACAGACACCAGCGCCCTTGGGGGAGGTAGACCTCGAGCAAGCTAATTCCAAAGCCAACAAACTAAACAAACATGACAGCTAATGTGTCTGAATACCAGCAACAGAAAGAGCAACAAAAAAAAACCTGGTCCCCAAAGGACATTTGAGTTAGACAAGTTCCAAGTTTTCTCTGGATGTGGGTAGCAGCCTAGCACAACCAGTAAAAGCTTCTCTACTGAGATGGTCAGATGCCTTTGGAGGTGTCCGGAGAGACAGATGTCACTCTCTCCTCTTCTCACACTTCGCCACACCTCTTCCGGTCTGTCTCACATCGGGTTGATCAAGAGCCAGCCTTGGGCTACATGTATGCCATGCAAAGAGGCAGGCTGCAGATTAAGCTGTGGTTTCTGGCTGAGGGAAACCAGGAAGGGACCAGGTTTGCCAAGAAGTCCAGCGCTCTCCTCACTTCGCAGCTCCCTACTTTAATGTCCGTCTCCTTCTATGTCCACAGTGACTTTGTACCTGCAATGAATTATGTAACATTTAGCCAATTGATTATTAACATTACAAATTATGATTTGGAAATAAATTTCACAATTCTGGTACAAGTTTTCAGAAAATCTGGTGCAACATAAATTCTGTGTATATATGTAAACCATTGGGAAATTTATATATAAATAAACTTAATTTCCTTCACCAACATTCCATTGTTATGTTTTAATAAACCCTTCCATAAGAGGTCAAATTTTAATGGATCCTCACTGCAGTATAGCTAATTAGCAGGTGTCATGCAATTCAAATTCTTATAAAACACCAGCTTGCTTCAGTTGGATACACCGATGTAAAAGACACCATTGACCGTATTGTGTTTAAGATCGTGCTGCTCTCGCATTGTCATCATTCACAAGGATGTTAAATAGTATGAGCAGACTGGCTGGCGCTGATCCAGTCAAGAGGCTCTGAGGAGGGTCCCGCAACACATTTGCAGCAAAATACAAAAGGCCCCTTGTGTTGTTTTCCAGAACAGTGCCGTGATATGGTTCAATCGAATCTTAGGAACAGAAAACAGCTGGCCAATACCATAAGAATGCATTGTTAGCCGTGTGTTTCTGTTCTCACTTCCTATTTAGCATGGGTGGGGGGGGGGGTTTGGAACAACTAGACACGGTGGGGATTTGCCAGCGGTTGTCCTCTTGACAACGACCAGATAAGGATTGTTTAGATCAGAATGTAACGGGCGACTTTAAGAGAGGCGAGATGGGATTGTCAAGTCAGAATGTGAGAGATTCCATTTAAAACTCTGTCTCAAGACATCGCCTGCGGTCTTCCTTCCATTAGTCTTTCTATCTCTTATCTGTTTCGCTTCACCGGGTCAGAATCATGCCCACAGCCTCTCAGGAACAGTAGACAAAGTCCTCCTGTTTCACCAGATTTTTTTTGAGCCAGAATGTAAAGGCAAGGCCTAAAGAACATTATATTTAACTGGAAGTGGGTTGCTTACTTGAGCTGACAATCAGATTCTCAGGAAAGAAACATCATAATTATATTCATAACGTCAGTGTGCGTGCAAATGCAGAAACAGCCCTGGGGGCCGCGTCAAACAAAGCCCGGGATCTGGCTGCCACCAACACTCCAGATCGATGTCTTCTGTCTAACTAGTTCCCTCGCTATGTTTCAGTGAGCAAGGGTAGGGGAGACGGGGAGAAGGCATGAGGAACACAACAGTACGTGCCTTTGTCAGAGAGCCTGTTTTCGAAAGGGGCGAAGAAAACTCCATAAGATTAAAAGCAGGGTTTTTTTTTTTTGATGCATGCTGCATTCTGCCAAAACGCAGCAATTTTCTAGGAATCAAAAACAGCTTTCCTGGCCCAGTTCCCTGCTTTGCTGTTGGCTGCCAGGAAAGTTTTTTTTTTTTTTTTACCTGTTTATATGCAGGTAAAGTGGACCTTGCAGAGGGGAATCGAATGAGCTTTATTTTCCTACCGAACCCGAGGCAGGATACGAGTGGCTGGAGGCCGCCACTGATGGCCAGCCGGGTAGGTGAGGGTCTTCTCTATGGCTAGGCTATAGGCTGAACCGTAAGAGCTATGAGGAGTTCTTGTCGTCCTGGGAACGCTGCTCACCCAACCACGGGTAAACCACAAAGCACTTAGGAAACTAATTTGTTGCCCACCAGCATGAATCTGCCACCCAAGGCTATTCTTTCAAGGCAAGTTTCATTAATTATTCTCAGTCCAACCCTAACTGAAATGTTTAAGGAATTGTATTATCTTAAACAAGTCACTGAGTTCACCCTTCAGACAGTGTTCAGGTGAGCAGGGATGCCAAACAATCTAAATAAATCGGGCTGTAAATGTCTTTCTTTCGACTTAATAGTTACAGGTATGTGAACATTGTATAAGGGAAATACAGATAAGTTATTTCAGAAGGCATTTGTACGCCATTCAAAAACTTCTGAACACACACTGATACAACTACCCTGAGAAAACTATGACCAGCTATGAGACCCTGTGTGACTCGCCCTCCCAGGATGGATGGCTCCTCAAACCGCACCCTTTGCAGCTTTTGATAAGATATTTTGTTCAACAGTAGAAATATACTAATTTTAAAGGATCACACCATTGCTGTATTGCAATGTGTTTGTGCTGGAGTTATTTCCTTATTACACAATTAAGTCATCAGTCCACCCTGCATGAATGAACTGCGCAGGAATTTAGACAAATACAAAGATCTCACCATTGGCTTGACAGGTCAGTTGGAATTTAATTTAGTATATTCATCTGTCATAATTGCTTATCAAGTACAGTGTCACGGTGACCCTGGAGCCTCACAGAGGAAGCACAGAGCACAAGCTAGGGAACACTGTGAACAGGATGCCGGTCCATCCCAGAGCAGAAACACACACATCACACAAACCATTGGTGCTGAAAAATCACCGAGAACCGGGAGGCAGGATTTCCCCTCAGAGGTCTAGACACGAGTCGTAGCTGATTTAGTATTGAGTCCAACGGCTCTCCTCCATGAGCAAATTAGTCATATTTTAATATAGGGTTTTAGTGACATTTTGAAATGCTGCCTTGTTTCCAGAACTTAAAAGGTGATCAAGGGGTTGAACTCCAGGAAGGATCTGACGAGCTATTTCTTATGATTCTCTCCAGCCGAGAGGAAGCTAATGAAATAAGGGTCAGATTAGTAATTAGGGCAGTCTGGGTGAAACAACACTCAAATCCTGGCTCCTGGTGTTTCCGTGGCACCTTATCGGACTCCTCCTTGACATCATCTACCGTCACAGTGGGGGCCGACGCGGACCTCCTCCCTGAGCTGACCTCGGAGGCCAGTGTGGGCACAGAGAGGCTGCGCCCCAAAAGAAAATAGTACAGTCAGACAGCCGCTGCGGGGAACGTGCTCTCCCCTCAGCTCAGCTAAAGAACGCGAGCCGTAACACCAGCACGCCGGCTGCGACCTGGATGAGTGTGGCCAGCACTGGCCCCGTGACAGCTCATCCCGGAGATTGTTCGCTTTGCACTTGGAGTTTTGGAGGAGATTCTGCTGAGCGAGATGTGGCCTTCATAGGCCAAAACCTCATTTGAGCTGTTAGGTGTCTCCCTGGGCATGATTTGGGATGCGAAAGGAATGTTTCCTATGAACAAGTGCCAGTGGAAAGGGCTATGAGTTAAATTACCCATAAAGCGTTTGTTTTCTGTGTTTAGTGTTCCACTAGTACAAAAGGCAACGAGCAGCCCTCTGAAGCGGAGAGCTGCACAGGGATGATATCTATCCCCATCCCCATTCATCCCTGCAAACATCTAAACCATCCCTACATGCATGGGAACCATGCACCAACACAGCAACAGTACAGTGTAAAATTAAACACGTCCATATTTGCCTTTAAATATCTTAATTATTAAATTACTCACTTGACACTGCCACGAGGTGGTGGGGGGCTGAGAACAAATCATTTAACAGAACAAAGGCATTTATAATTAATATAGCACATATAAGAATATGCATATGCGAGCAATTTCCACAGTATTACCTCTTTCCCCATTCCTGTGCAACCCTCTACTCAAAAGCTCTGAATAATGCTTTTAATTACAGCAGTAATAGCATGAACTTGCACAGCAGAGAAGTGTAAGGGCTGGATTTCCTTCCTCCAAGATTCATATTTTTCTGTTGTTACTATTGTGAACTTTTTTGATGTTTGACCCTTAAGATCACTGATAGCTTGTTTTTTACTGGTATTCAGGTCCACGGTTGTTTCGAGGGGTCAGATAAGACACCACAGCGTTCCTGGGTAGATTCTCAGCAAGGCAGCAACACAACTTTTCTGTGACTCAGGAGAGTTTTAAAGTCATAGTCTCCGTCTGGCCGCAGTTTGAAATGTGTCTGAGGAATGTAAAGCAAGTTCAGCCTAATAATGTCACCAATGAAAACATTTCAATGTAATAGAAGAAGAAGTTGGCAGAGACAGAGCCCCCCCCCCCCCAAATGGAAGAATGGGAACAATATAAATACCACACAAGGACACTAAAGTGTCAAAAGAAAACTCATGTATAATGTACATGGATTCCTTATCTTGCTGGTCATGGTGAATATAAATCCAGTGTTTCCCAATCCGGTCCTCAGGGACCCGCAGCCGGTCCACGTTTTTGTTACCTCCAAGCTCCCTGCCAGACAGTCCACATTTTTATCATATTATCTAGACACATATACTGATGTATATGCATTATAGCCACTACAATAAAAGTTGATGGAAAAACAGCACCATTATGAATAGTGATCTTTCATGATTATTTTATCACAAATACGTAGTTAAGAGGACACTGTGCTTTGTAGTTTACTTAGAAGGTGATGGTATTTTTCAGTTATAATACAACAATGCCCATATTCCTTTGAACTTCTAAGGAACTTCTGTTCCTTAGAATTAATTTTAAAAAAGAAAGAACATGTCCTCTTTATATTATAATTGGTACAGGTTCAATTCCCACAACAGGTTTGTTTGGAAAGCTGCTTAACCTGAATTGTCACAGTTCATGTTCAGCTTTATAAATGAGTTACAAATGTACAATCTATATGATTCTGATTCTGAAAGAGTACACTAAACATATAAGTAATAACATTATAATGATTTTTTTCATAATTCAGTTCTACAAAATCTTGCATTGTTCACATTTCATACTTTAAATTTCAGTTGTGTACAGGGTGGGGGGTGACCATTCAGAGGAGCAAAAATGACTTTTTTTCTCAGTGAGATATACCCTTGTCTTAATTCCCCCAACACGATACCCATAAAACCTTGGTGAACTGAGTCTGAGCTGAGTCAAAACCCACCTCAGGGACTGGGCGTCACTTGGGCGCCCCCTTCCTGCCAATGCCGGCTTAGCAGGTCAACTCCCAAGCAGGGCTGGCTGCAGGCTCTTTCTCATAAGAGTTCCAGATGTGCACCGTGCACAGACAGCATGCTGCACTTCTGCCCATCAGTACCAAGCCAGCTGCAGCTGCTGCCGGTACCCCTGCCCAGCTGCCTCTGTCACGGATCCCAGCTCCACTTTAGCCTCAACAGCCAGAGGAGTCGCCAGCACGGCTGAAACTACAGCACTCTTTCTTCTTTTTATCCTCATTTTCCTTCTTTTATACCAGGAAGTTTTATTTCAAAAAGTAAGCAAACTGCTCAAGGCATGTGGAGATAATGCTGACTGGAAGAGAACATGATCAAAAGTTTTTTTTGTTTCCCCCCTCTACAATAACTTCACATTTAATCATCTGTTTCATCAAACTGTGACATGATCACCAGGGTTGAGCCTTATTTTGCTTTTCGTTTCAGCCTGGAAAACTTTGTTTCAGAAGCCAGCAGAGAGAAGTGTCCAAACTTTTGCAAGTTTTGGGAACGTAAGTTTTGATCACCTCCTCCTGATTTCCTCTGATTTTGCAATGAGGGTGCACTTTGAAAACTTTCCATAATGGTTTTAGTAACTGATGCAGCCTTATTTTCAGAAGAGGCATTTTTTTCAGAAAAATAATTATTTGATGTTTATACTCCAAGACAATACACTGTGAAATAAAATTCAGATGACACCCCTACTGGTTTAATTTGCAAATAAAATTGAATGACTATTAGGACTATGTGTTATATACTTAACCACATTAAACTGGACAGGGCAGGCTGTGAACTTTGCCTATTGCATGTTCAAACCTGAACACTGTTTCCCTTCCACAGGAATCTGAATTCAGCATGTTTTGTTCTAGAAGACTATTTCAGCAGTGGAGCTTTGCCGTATTTCTCCTCTGCACTCCTGTTCCTTATTATGGGAGGCATATTGACGCACTCACTAACAGAACGTAAGTGCACCTTTTTAGTTACCTTATAATGTTTTACTGCTCATCTACTTGAAATCCGACTTTCTCAAAAATATATATACTTGCACAAGAAACATTTTTCCGTTTTAAACTGCATACAGTTTCAAACCAATTTAGATTTTTTTTTTCAACGATGCGATTAATATTCCTCTTATTGACAATAACAGTAACAGCATGTCTAAAATGTTATTATTGCTAATATATACTCAAGTAGTTGCATTATTAATATTGTTGTTGTCAATATTAAAAATCAGAGGTTTATAATGTGCTTTGATCCATCATAAGGTACAGGGCTTTATGACAGCACTGAATCTCAATACCCTGTCTCAAGTAGGTCCAAATTGCTGGATCCCTGAGTTCTTATTGTAAGTGTCGACTGGATCAGGAGGAGGCCTTGCACAGAGTCCTGAGTCAAAAAATGCCCTAGTCAATCAGCAATTGTGCAATGGCCTGCTACCTACACTGTTGTTCCTGCTCCTGAGGTTCAGTTGGGGGGGCTCTCGCTAAAGCGACATCAGCTAGAGTTGTGATGGCGAGTGCTTGTCAGCAGGGCTGCTGAAAGAGGCCGCGCCCAGGAAAGGCAGGTTCCTGAGAGTTTTCACCTGGGGGAGGTGGTGACGTGAGGACTAAACCAACTTATTTGTAAAAGGCTCCCTTCATTTTGCACCTGGCTGAAGCAGGTTTTTACCTGAGCTTGAGAGACATTCTTTAGGGCTGTAAGCTTAATGCACAAACGTCTATGATAATGAACTATGATATTTCATGCATTATATTTCCACTCGGATTTGCAGTTTAGCATTGATGTAACGGGACCTGTCAGGTTTGCTCACAGCACAGTCGCCTTTGCAAATGCAATTCGTTTCAGCAGTTTTCTGGCACCAAGGATCGTATGATATTAGCTATTTTAAAAAATGTATACTAATATAGGTTTTGATCTCTAAACACATTGGCTGTGCCGGGATCAAGATGCAGGAGTTTAAACATACAAAAAATTGAAAATAACACACAAGGATGGGGGAATAAATAGCATATGTAGTTATTGTATAATGGCTTGATCTCCTCATCAATGCAATAGACTTTTTATTTAACACGCATGTGAATGATTGACATTTACGGTTTTATTGACGGTTTTAATGCAGTTAAAAACAATGTTACACTGATGATATTGCATCTTTTGTCATCTATCTATATTACTCAATGCAATTTTTTTAAAGTAAATTTTTTTAAATGCTATTAAAATGCCGTTAAATGTAATGCTGATTTTTACGCACTACAAACGTCTTTTTCTTATGTCTGCTAAATTGTAAATATATTCAGAGTTTCCAAACATTTTTTGGTAAAGCTACGAAAAACGCCAGTGAAATATATTACAGTCATTAGTCTTACTCACGTATAAAGAACTTGGAGAATTATGAAGGAACAGTATCTTATCTGTACAGCGTTATGATATGCTTAATGCCATAGTTTATACGTACTTGTAAAGTGAGAAACCAAGCGCCCAGTCACTACCACCTGTGTGATCTTGGAGTCCCTGGGTGTAAATGACCTGCTCGGGGCGAAAGACTGCAGTGGGGTGCGGACTGTCTGGACGGGCGGAAGACTCACCCTTTCGGCTTCACTCTTTTCCGAGCAATTAAGTCGGAGCAGATAGAGAGCGGGGAGACGCGGAGTGGTGAAACAACAAACTGACTCCGAAAGACAATAAAGCTAAGGATCGCCGTGAGGTGTAAACGGAACGAACACCGTCAGCGAGCTTCGCCGGAACAGACAGGGAGAACGGAGTCTCGTGGGCGCCAGGAGGCACGCGGGTGCCGCACCTGCTTCCGCGCGACTCTCGCGCACCACACGCGTCACCCATTCCGCGATTTTAGTAACCGCCCGTGGTGACAAACCGACCCTGCGAAGAGAGTAAAGTAAATACATTCATACTCACAGGAACGTTAGTTTTACAGCATAAATATTATGAGGTGCATTATAATAATAGTATTAACTATACTTATGATGATGAATCACTCATTCTCTTTATTAAATTTGAAGCTCTCAATAAATTACCCGTTAATTATTATTTTTAATATCCTTAACCGGTGAAAAGGGAGGTTTCCTCTTTCAACAGAAGTGGCACCCTTTAACACTTTTCAGCAGACAAGGTAAAGTCATCGGAACATTTCTGGTGTGAGGGCACCTAACGTATAATTTTCACATTAGCGGGCCGTGACAGCGCGCTCTCCTTCGTAAATTACTAGGTAGGCAGATGCTGAGAAAGTGGTACGTACAGGTTACACACGAGGCTCAAGTTCGATTTCTAGTTCTGCTTTAGCCGAGAACTAAAAGTGCGACGGGTTTCACGGCCTACACCCAGCGAAGGCTGCTCTCCTAATGGTGAGAATAGTACGGCACGGAGAACGTGCCCCCTGAAAGGAAACAGGGCTGCCGGCATACGCAAATCAATAACTAGGCGCAATGAGATCTCCCTGCGACTAGTCCCTTCTGTCCACGCGGGCACTGTCCGACGCGGCGGAAATGCCGAGCGCGCGCACACCGAGAAACTCCAGATCATGCTTCCCTTGTCCTCATTTGCACAACCTGTTTCTTGTACCCATTATTGCAGGGATTTCACGTTCGCACAGTAACACAGGCCCTGTTTAGACTTGGTTTTAAAATGTCTTGAGCGATCGGATCATAAGTAGACAGCAAAGACACATCGCCGTGTACACACCTGTGTTTATCATACGTCTCCAAGGTGTCCAGTTGACCAGTTGTGTAAAGATTTCGTTATTACCCCGCGCACGGCATAGTAACGTCCTTGTCGGGGACGTATACATTACAAAAGATATCTCGGCAAGTAGTTTGAGTGATCAGATCACAATGCTTCTTGGTAGTCATATACACTAATATTTAGCGCTGTCTGCTTGCGATCTGATAGCCCAAGACGTATTTAAAAACAAGTGTAAACAGGGCCGTAGATGTGCTGTGTTTGTGAAGCTGTTGGTCCTCATCTTAAGAAAATATAAAAATAAAATGTCATTAACGCGTGTCAGTAGGTTGACCATACGTCCTCTTTTTCCGGACTTGTGCATTTTTTTAGAACCTAAAATAGCTTAAGTGTCCGGGATTTAGCGTTGTTTCATGTTGACATGTGCATTCTGCAGCCAGAATACTTAATGTGTGCACATTTACCTTGCTTTGACGCCTCTCTTTGAGTCCTGCTATTAGTGTTTTCTTTTTTTTTTTTTTTTGCGAAGCAGAATATGGTCACCCTAGCTTTAGACATTGTGTCTGCTTAGCCCAACCTTTCTCACCCCATTGTACTGATACACGTACAGTTAGCTGTTAACCTTCAGAACTGCTTAGTCTATTATTCTGTTTTGGTAAACTTCAATCTCACACCCTCATTCTATACCTCAGCCTCCCACCACCAATCATTTATCCCACCCCTTAGCGTTAGATAACATGATAAGTTAGTCAAAATTTTGCCATGCCTCTCCCTTCCCTCTCTTTCCCCATGGTCACTCCTGTGTTCTCTAAATCAAGAAAACATTTGTGTAAGAGATTATATAATTTACATATGCCGTAGTCAGCCAATACCGAAGTGGTAAAATAAGAGGTCTTGTCACCCAAAAACAACATTGGACTCCATCAAGGTAACAGCAGACAGTCCTGCTGTTGTGCCCTTGAGCAATTTGCTCAACTTGAATTATTTTGATAAAGCATCCAACTGTATAAAAGTATAAAATTATCACTTACTGTCTTACTCCTTCTGGATGAAGAGAGACTCAGAAAGGTAGATATGGTCTATTTATGCTGCCATCTACTGATGGTTTTAAAACATAACTCATCTCCAAGTGGATTGCTATTGTTATATTAAAACATTGAAAACTGAATCATATCGTGTTTTACAAAATATTATATGGAATACTGTGATTTTTTACCTTTAACTTGGCAGTATGCAAGATGCTTGTAGGCTTTGTTGTGTGTCTAGCTTTCTAGGCTAGCACTTAGGATGTTTCCAAAGCTTGTAGCTTTTAAATCCATGGACATGGACGACTTTGTCGTTGTTATTTTGTCTCACTGAGTGTTTTTGGAGAAAAATGGAAAGGTGTGGGGTAAATATAGACAAGCACTTGCGTCACAGCAGTGGTAAACAATGAACGACTGAGTGTTCTGGAAGTTTTTAAAAAATTTGCTCAGTTTTGCCTAGACTTATTAATAGTTTTATACTTTTAAGACATAAAACTTGATGTTTAGCTGTATTCATATATTTCTGGATGAAGATTAATTTCAGAGAGTATGTGCGTCGATAAACATGTGTGAACATGAGTCAGACTTTACAGTCTGTAAAAATACGGAAACTCTTACAGACTTCCCAACTTGAATGGAATACAATCGGCCCAATAAACAGGCACCAACTACCGGGGTTAAAACATGTTAGTTTTGCCTTAAAAGGATAACCTTGGAGCCAAACACAGAGCTATATCTGTCAATGATTTAAGTGGGTGTTTAGGTTTTCACCATGGAGATTTTTTTTTCATGTAACACAGGATTAATTTTCTCTCTTGAATGTATTTCCACGGAACTGAATCCCGTGTAGGAGCTGAGCCTCAAAATGTCTCATGCAGCTTTCCCGTATAAACAAGCCACCGGCGCTGTAAAGTGGTTTTTGTGCATCGGCACCGGGTGCCAGCTCCCTCGCAGCCGAGGGTGGTACCGATCGGATTTATTTTAGTTAGGGTGCGAGGACCTGGAACTTTATGGGCTTCAGGTAAATAAAATATCAGACTGCTGATGGAGGTTGGCCAAGTTTCGGTAGACTTTGATTGCCTTAAGTAATACCACATTGAACAGGGGCCACTCGGCAATTTTGGCAGGGGGCTGATTATCTCTGTGTATGAAATTCCAGGGGAGATGGGCTTGGGAACTAAATCAGGAGGGAAATAAAAAGGGGGAATCTGGGCTGTGTGTGGGTTCATGTGTGACACGCGTGAAGCTAATCCCTGTGTAACCATGCGTGGCAGCATGTTCTTGTGTCTCACATTTATCCCAGAAAGTATTCCAGTGGTAGTGGCACGTTTTTGAAGCCAGGGTAACTGAGATTTAATATGTCCTGGTTATAATTAAGGATTCAGGTGAAGCATAAAACAGGAACCATCCAGAATCTGCTGGATTTTGAGATTCATCAATGCTGCTGTTTAACACATTTTCACACTCCTTGGTAGTTCATACAGAGAAAGTCTTCTGTTTTTTGTTTAAGGGACAGTCTCTTCCTTTAGCTCAGTCTCACCTCTTCCTCATGCCTTCTCATCCTCACCCCATAGGAGGCGCTCTGTGAGTCATGCCCAGCTGATGCATGACAAAGGGCGAACGCTGCAGGACTTCAAGCGGCACATGTGGCTACAAAAGCTGCTGGACGAGGTGCACACGGCGGAGACCCGGGAGCCGCTCGGCAGGAGCACCCCCGGAGGGACGGTGGGTGGCACCACTGGGGGGACCGGCGGGGGCAGCCTCCACCCCAAACCCTCTGGAAGCACCAAGAACTACCCCATGGGCTTCCCCCAGGAGGAGGAGGGCACCAACCTGCCCCAGGAGACTAATAAGTCTGCCAGCAAGGGAGCCAGCAAGAAGAAAAAGAAGGGAAGAGCTGGGAAGCGACGGGACACTGAAAAGAAGAGGCGGCGGACACGCTCTGTACTGGGGCCCGGGAGTGGCTGGCCCCTGGACTGGAGGCGGAGCTTCAAACTGCCCAAAAAACTTCACTAAGACCCTGTCAGCCTCTGACAAAGGTAAATACAGTACCTGCTGATGGATAGATGGCTGGATGGAGGGATGCCTGGATGTTTTATGGCAGCATAAAGCATCAGATGTTAACGAGAAGGTTCCCCCGACATAGCCAGCGCTGAGGAATGAAAACTAAATCCAGCTCATGTAAGGGAAGGTTAAATCCAGAACGTTCCACTGGCTCTCCTCCCTTAAACACATGGGGCAGCAGAACTGAGGAGTCTGACGGTCTCGGCGCCGTGGCGTCGTTCGAACCCCGCCAGGCTGCACGTCTTCGTCCCGCCGCTCTGAGCTTCCGTCTCGGGGATTTGGGGGGGGGGGGGTGTTTTCTCAGTGTGGGGTGTCTGTTTTGCATAATGGCAAGCATGTGGCCCAGACACCCTCCCCCCACCCCTGTGAGGAGCTGAGAAGGCATCAGAGTGAGGGGCCAGCTCTCCCAGGCTCTCTTGCATGAGGGCCCCCTTCCAGCCGGTGCCACTCCCGGCTCAGCCTGATGTAAAACAGGCCTCCATGCTGGCCCAGGAACACAGGCTCAGTGCCGGGCTGTTCTTGGGGAGGGGCTGAGTTCATTCAGCCTGGACATGCAAAATCATGCTGTCCAAGATATTAGCTAATCCTGATGGCCTCTTACCTCCCACATTAGATACAGAGGTGGACTAAAAGGAAAAATTATATAATAATAATAACATTAATGACATAACCTTACCTTCAAATAAATGTGTATACACATATATGTATATACAGTACTTCTGTTTATAAACTTTTGAAAAGGAGGCTACAATTTTTCATTGTAAGGTTTCCTAACCGTATGTTTTTATTTGTTTTAAATATGTTTTTAAATTAATGTTGATGCTGAATAAAAGTGTAATTATTCAGCTGCTTGGTTATTGGCTGACAAAAATGTCAAATACACAAACCGAATAGACAAAGTTTACATAATCACAAATTACAATAAATCATGTACCTTTAATGTGTTTTTTTGTTTCATTCTGTTCATTTTTATAGTGATATTAAAATGTATAGGAGGCATTTGTAGTACAGTAAACAAATAGCCATTCTTAGCTTTCTTTTGTTTCCTGTTTACAGATGACCCAGACACATTTGAGTGGGACATCCAAGGACTCATTACCGTTTTCTGTAATAATGATTGTTCTGAAGGTAATAGAGAAAATATTTATTGTTTGTAAATAATTTAAACACACCAGAATAGTGACTTTGATAATAAAATCGTTATTCAATGCTCTGTGGAGCTTTTGATTATTGTGAAATGTTCCTTTGTTTGGACTACACCATTTATAAATGTCAGATTTGCCATAATTTATTTTTTTCTCTTAATAATGTTTATATTTATTTTGTAAATGTGTAATGCTGCTGCTGATTTTATATATTTTTGTAACATAATGCACTTTAGATAAATAAGTATATATATCCAGTCATTTTGTTCATTGAAGTAATAAAGTGTTCTCTTTTCGTGGTTTTATTTTGAAAATCCTGAATGCTTGTATATTACTTGTATATATTTAGCTTGATATCACCAAACTGGTTTGTCCCCCAAAGAACATGCATGTCAATCGAGTTTCCAGCATATCTGATCTAGGACCTGTTGCATATATTCTCTGTGTACGTAATGGCTAAAATCTCTTCTCAATACCTCACCTACAGCACATCTCCATTCATCAAAGAAACAGCTCCCTTTGTATGCAAACTGAACACCTAATACTTGTTTAACACTTGCACTGAGATGACATCCTGTTTTGAAATGATCATACAGTTAGCAGTAAGCATATTGATTTTCTTTTTTTTGGCAGAGTCTTGTTAACAAATGATGTTTATGTCTTTCATTTTAAATATTATCATGTCCAAGGGCTTTTATAACAGGCACTGGTGCCTTGTAGTCTCAAAGCATTTTACACAAAGGAAAATGCATTTGGATGAAACAGAATAAAGATCTTATTTTAAATTCTGGTTAAGTGTCCTCCTTCCTCTAAACCACCAAACTATTATCCATTTATTTTTATTGTTGTTTTCTCTACAGTTATATTTCAGGTTTGCATTAATAACATGAAAAGAAATATTTTATGATATGCAACAAGTGCACTAGGACGCTATTTCGTCCAGTCATACCAAGTACAAAAAATTACAGTGTGCAATCAATATTAAATAATCAGATGTACAATAGCAAAGTGAACACAAGTAAGACGCGTCACTTAGACACATTACTATTCGTATTTTCTACTCGGCGTTTGGAGAGACACTAGAAAGCCCTTGTGCTGGACAGACTTGGTTTATATTGAGTAACAGTGATTTTATGTTCATATGGAAAAATATGTTTTATATAATAGGGATGTCCCAAATACAACTGGGATGTTGTAATACAATTTTTGGTAACTGGTAATAATATATTAGTAGATTGTAAAGGAACATCGTTTTGACCTTGGTAAGAGTAGATAAAACGTTTTCTAATTTTCTCTGGAACTGTTAGACTGTGTGGGTGTATGATACTTCATCATTTAGCCTGATAAAGTGTAGAGGTTCCTTGCTTACCATGTTGCAGGGCTCAGATCCAGCCCTGTCCCGTTGCAGATTTTCCCCATATCGCGAAGGTTTCCACCTGCTGCTCCAGTTTCCTCCCACATGCCAAAGACCTGCAGGCTAACTGGCATCTGTAAATTTCCTGTACTGCATGATTGTGTGAATGTCTGTGTTCTGCAATGGACTGGCATCCTGTCCAGGGTGCCTGATGCTCTGTACTGCCTGTGATTCAGGGGGCCTCGGCCCCACATAACCCTGTTAAGTAATAGCTTAAGTTGGAATATGGATAAATGGATAGAAATTTAATAACTTAAACAATTAAGGCCTTCTTTCAGGCAATTAGCCTTACCATTTGTCATTGGATTATTTTAAAATGTTTAAATTCGGTCAAAATAGATAGGATGAGCCCTCTTTATAACGACAAACAAAAATAACAGTAGAGAGAACTGTTTGTGAATAGATTACGTAAGGTTATTGCTGATCTGTGATTTATCTCAGTATTTTACAATTTTCTTGTGTCATCTGTCTTCCAGAAAGTCCATGTTTTTGTTGGAAGGATCAACTCAAGTCAAAAGCCTGGAAAACTATCCGCAGTCAATCGTTTAATATCATCTAAATGGAAAAAATGGTGCAGGCCTTTCAGGATCGTCATTTGAAAAAGTAGTGACAGACTCTAATTCAATTTTTTTTTCTTTTTGTATATTTGTGTTTCTATAGATACAATTCTAAATTGTGTTAGTTCTGCAGGAATTAGCAAATAGATTAAGTTTCACCATGAAGTTTATAATGGAGCCGCATATTTTACAAATCAGTGACATTTACGGTTTAAACAAAGCTCTCCTGATGGGTTAATTTCATATTCATTTAAAGTACCTGTATGAGGCAACATTTCCTTAGCTAAGAAATCGCTCCCATATGCTGTTTCTGCCACTTTTACCAAGCTGATACTTCAGTTAATCCCAGAGTTTGAAAGGTTCCAGAGAAATAAAACGATAGTAAATATTTGGACTCTTAATCCAGTCAGAGTTCTATCAAAATGTCTTCTGCAATTTTTTGATGACATGCAATTAATTAATTTATTTTCATTAATTTATTGTCGCAGATGTGTAATCCTGTTCCAAGAAATTACTCTGAATCCTGTAATGGTGCACATTTATTAATTATAAAGCTTAATAGTGTTGAGTTCCTGCTCTAGCCAATACAACAGTGAAATGGCAATTATCAAATAAAATTAAGGATTTTGACAAACACTGGAGGGATCAGCCTCATTGGAGTAAAGCAGGGGTGGACAATCTTATTCAGAAAGGGCTGCTGTTGATGTGGGTTTTCGCTGCAACTCCCTAATTATTTACTAATCAGAGGACTGATTGGCTGAAGAGTCCTCACACTTGGGTTTAAACAGCTGACCTAAAGGTTATCCCAAGAACCTCAACCTAAGACTGGCAACCCCTTGAGTAAGGGTTAGGAGTATTTAATAATGTAAGCAGTTGCACGCACTCTTGTTAAGTAAGCATGCGTATTGTGAAAGGTGCTAGACAAAAACAAGTTGAATTTCGGAGGCGCAAAGCAGAGTTTGGTTGTTTCACGTTTCTAACGAAGAAGAGATGAACTTCTCAATGCCTTTGTCTTCACTGACTTTCCTCTAGCATCATAAACTTACTGTATGTGGAGCTTAAAAACACTATCGGTCTCGCAGTGAGGAGGTGCAGAGCTGAACGACACTCTTTATGAAGGGAGGGGGGTTCAGTGTTGGCTACCTCAGTTTCCTGTGACCCCCACAGCATCTCCCTGAGCTTTCTAACAGAGTGCTTGGGGGAAACGGGATCCCTAATGAAGTCCTCAGGAGTGCGATCGGATTGCCAGCCTGCTCCTGAGACAAGGGCCCAGGCTGCACCCTTCTGTACATCTGCCACCACAGCTTACCGTAAGGACTGTCACTCAACCCCCCTCCAAAAAAGAAAATCCTAAAACCACTTCCCCTACATGTTACCTGAACGCAGGTCATACCAAACTTTCACAGAGGTAGGAATGCAATATTGCATTTCTCGTGGTATGGGTGGTCCTGCCGATCCTCTGGTGGGTATGTGGAGGTATGATAGATGGATGGAAGGATGGATGGGGTTAGTCGAAACATTTTTATATACGTTTTGTAAGATTTTCTCAGCTTCTTTGTCCATTTTGCCATGATTCAGGTTGTGCAGTCCTGTCATCAGCGGGCGGCAAATGGTGTGGCAGACTGCAGGTGACCCAACCAATGGAAATGCAGCCAGATTCAGGAGGATGATAACCAAGGTTATACGAAATGCTAGACAAACTCCAAGGTAGACATACACTACTCCACTACACAATTACACACTACACAAACTACACACTCAACTCAGAGGCAAATGTTTCATTTATGATTAACTCCCACAAACGTTTGATTAATACCACAACAGGTATTAAATCAAAACAATTATGCTTCATCTTCAATACAGTCACTAAGCTCCCCATAATTTAAGGAGAATATACTTTGAGCGTTTAGCACTGTTTAAAATTTACACCGGCCATTTGTCAAAAGGTTTTTTTCCTTCTTTTTTTAAATCAACTTGACCATGAACATGAAGTTAGTTTGGAATGGCTTTCAGTGTCCAAAGTCATAACATGAGAAGCAGTTGGCTGAAAGATTTAGATTTTCATTGGCCTTAGGAAGATTCTGGAAAGCAGCTCACTGGTCACTCTTAAAAAAACCACAACCTCAGTCAGTATTTTAATTAGAATAATTACATTGTATGTATAAAGGATTTCCAATAATTTTTTTCTAGAAAAATAGCATTTAAGAAATCCTGAATTTTCTAAGATCCAGGTCTCTCCCTGTGACCCTGACCAGACTGATGGATGGATTTTATCATTCCCATATTTCATACTGTTTACTGCTATGTAGATCACAACAGAGTCAATAAATAAAAACTTCATAACTAATTGTGTGTTCATTTCCGGGAATGGAAAAGCTCCTGCAATATAACAAGAACCCAGTGACTTGTTTATGTGACATTTCAGGCATAAACTCAGTGCTGCAGCAAGCAAGCAACCAGAACTCTGCTCATTCACATTCCATGGGGGAAGTTTGTTTCGGAAAGTGACACCGCATTGACATGAAAATGTGTATCATGTGTACACTGGGAATCCCCCCAGTTGGTACATTGCACTTCCCAAAATCACCACGTCTCCAAGACCCCACCTGAAGAATGGAAGTTGTTGACATCTTAATTAAGCTTACCTCTGCACATAGGAAGCCAGCTCTGAAGAGGACCAGAGAATAATGGAGAGGGCCAAAACAGAAATCCATCAGGGTGCCCAGTCTTACTGCTGGAAGTGAAATCCTCTCACATGATGTTTTTTATCAAGTGTCCTTGCCTGTCCTTCTTAAGCAAATAGCAGAACCTTTACTTCATTACCAGAACACCACCATATCATGTCAATACTATTCTCCAAAAAAATATACTGTAAAGAAAGTTAATGTTGAAGGCTTTGATGAGGAGCACCATGCCAGATTTTGACATCACAAGGCTTAGCTGGATAGTTATAATGCCAAAAAGATCTTGACAGCTTCTTACACAAATAAACCCCGATTCTTTGGATGGGAGACTGGGTGAAAACACATTCAACAGCTATTCATACTGTTCATATTTGATCCAATACTCTCTTCTGGCTAGACCAGTGTGGCACTTGGGTCTGTTCCTTTAAAAGGGAGGGAAGGATAAATGGCTAAAGCTAACAGAATCACACAAGCAGGCGTGACAACTCATGGGAAGAGATTGATCAGGCTGATAAATTCATCAAGGATCTCTCTGTTGTCACTGGTGAGCTGGCACATATGTCAAGCAGAAAGGTTTGTTTTTGGAGTCACAAGCTTCATAGGAGTAGGAAGCAACCGCTCAGTTCGTCATGGACAAATTCACTAGGGGCAAACAACTATGGGTTTCTAGTTAGCAAGACCAATAACCAATACAAACATACGTTTGATACGGTAAATGGATTTTGATGGTCGACAGGCTTACTTTCAGCGTGGTTCGCTCTGTGAGGGAGGATGAGAAGACTTTGCATCAAAATAAACACAAACGTGAGTGGACTTAGGAAAAGGAGTCCACCTTAATGGCTTTCACATTCCCACCCAGGATCAGCCCACGGCTCTCAGATAAGAGCAATTGAGTGTGATTTTTAAACAGCAATTTACAGAAGTGCAAACAGAAACGTGGGAGTTTCGGCCTTCTTGACGTCTTGTGATTTTCCTCAAGCTCACATCATTCAAAGGTGCTTGGGTAAATGCAGGGCAATTTAAAATAGGTAAATCAGCCGATAAAACATGGAGTGGCACGGCTGGTAAACATCTCAAGGGGTAGGTTTGATTTCAGACCTAATCTTCCCTGAGGACAGGTTGCTCTTTGCCCACGAGCTCCTGCCAGAATGCTTTAAGCATCAGTTTTTGCTCTGACTTCCAGTGAACGGATGTATAGGGTGCAAAATGGATTTTAACTGGATTACCAAATTAGAGGCACCAATATACCAAGGCAAGTGAAGAATCATTTCATTTATTCCCATTCAAATGAACCTGCAGCTCTCCTAAAGGGCTCAGGCTTTGACAGCTCTGGCAAGCCAAATGAGCACAAAGACTAAAATAACCAGCATACATGTAGCGCATTTGCTTATCCACAGGGAGGACAGATGCAGGTCTTTGAGGGAGAGCATGAGCTACATTCATGCTCAACTTTATACACCTGTCATAACCTGCATCTCCAAACACCTGCAAATGGGTCAGTCCTAGCCTGTCTGACAGCTTCTGTGATCATGCTCAGAGATCAGCCTCTGAATTACATGACATAATACACACTTAATTTCGCTGCTGGAAGCCTGCACGCAGGTTTATGAGCTGTCATCACCCACAAGCACTTAATTATTTCCATTTTCTACCAGACATTCATTTGAAGGATGGAGCATTTACTGAGTTTGTGGCCAAAACGTCCAGCGCAAATGGAAAACCTAATTTAATTGCCCATTAACCGGACCACATAAACCTGAGAGATGGCTGAAATGAAGAGGGACCAGGCAGCTGGCCTCCAGGAACTAAGCTTGGCACCCCAGCTATTTTATTTCTAGTTTCGACATTTTTCTGGGAAGCCCATACCCTTGCAAACCCCCCACCCCACCCCACGGTAAGATGCCAAGTGACTGGAGTGAACTTTTAAGGAATGGAGATACTTTTTTCCTATTTAAAAAAAAAATCTTCAATCAAACAGAATGAAATGAGCAGTTGTGAAATCAGGCTCTCCAAGATCTAGTTTGCACCTCCAATACCCCTCACATTCCACTAGAGGGAGCCAACTGCTTGGCAGGGAAACAAGTCCTAATGTGACCGGCAGGGGGAACAAAAAAAAATAAAACCAGAATCTGACGCTCTACATGCTTTTAACAATGCTGCTCAGCGTCAACACCGGGGTAATCTATCACTGGTACAGAAAGGTTTCATAAGGTTCCTCGTGTTTCCATTGTATCAGCCAGTTGTAATTGCTTGGCAACCACCAATAAATTTCATTGCATGCACATTTAATGTTTATGACCTAGAAAATCTAGTGGATTGAACGTTTAAATTTGGATGGCTCCGTACACTCGTAGAGGTACAACTGCCCTCCTCACTACTTGTGATTACTTCCACATTTACAGCAATTCACTGTTTCTGCTTTGCTAAGCATTATCAAAGAGAACACAGTTTCTCTTAACCATCAATATGTCAGACGTTTTATTGCATTTGTCCCTACTGGGTTAAAAACAGCACTGTTGCAAGACTGGTACCCATAACTGAATCTAACGCCTGATTAGTCAATCCAAACCGTGACCACGTTCAAAGCAGCAACAGCAGACATCAGCAACATCTTGACTTCTTGGGCTTGTAGCTCTGAAGAGCACAGAGGCACGATTTAAACTCCACAGCAGAATCAGTCAAAATGTACCTACAAAGCACCACGTCAAACGCATAATTAATATCCTGGCACAAAATCTGACGACTGCCTTTGATAACAGCGCTATTCACGGCATATCAATGGGGGCACAATGAAGTACTGTGACGTACATTCAGTTTGTTAGAACACAGAGGATTTAACAATACTGGACGCCATCAGCAAGACTGCCAGTCATAAAACTGGGAGAACACGCTGTCCAGAAGAAAGGAAAAAAAAAAAAAACAGGAAAACATAGGGATAAAACTTTTCTTCTTTTAATTCTCAAATACACACAGGAAAGTCTGGATGTTCGACTTAGAAGAAGGTGTTTGGTCTCTTGGTGGTGAAACGAGGCTTGTGTTGACGCCGCAGCACCCTGTGGGGCAGCGGGAACTTGATCTTGGAGTCCTGTTGGCAGGGGAGATACGAGTTACCTGCCACGCCACCAGAGAAGCGAAAACACGCCTTTCTACAGCCGATCGATCAATGACGGCGGACGGCTCCTTACTTTTTTTCAGAAAGATCGCTAACTTGGAAAAATGAAACGGTTAGAACCGAAGAACGTCCAGATCTTAATAACACACATCCATTCCTGCGTAAATACTGTCACCAGCTTTCAGAACCGCCAGATTAGAAGACTGCAAAACTTTTAACTGGAAGAGGAAGCTGGCATTTATGTTGCGGGTGTTTAAACCAGAGCTAACGAAAATGCCAGCCTGGTGAGAGACCCGCTAAATCCAATGGCTAGACCGTGGACTCCTGGCATCACGGCACAGAGTTTCCTCATCTGGGGGGGATATTTAAGGGATGTGTTGTAGAGGATTAGGTTCATATGAAGTTTTATTAACTATGTTTATATATTTCCTAAATATTTTTTAATATACAGCTCCAGGAAAAAAATTGAGATCACTTCATATTTTTAAAAAATCTGCATTGTTAAATCTTGGTTTAATCCTAGCTCTGCTGGCAGAAGGCTACAGTGCGAGGCAGGCTGCTTCCAAACTCAAAGTCGTTAAGACCAAAGTACACAAGAACAAGATGAAGGTACATGATTACACAGGTACATACACATACAGTGGCACCTTTGAACTCGAACTTAATCCGTTCAGAACTCCGGATCGAATCCTAAAAAGTTTGAGTTCTGATCGAATTTCCCCCATAAGAAATAATGGAAAACCAATTAATTGGTTCCCGGCCCCAAAAAATTACACCTAAATATGTTTTTTTAGCATTTAAACACAAAACAGGATAAAACAAGAGCATATACTGTACTAAACACATCTAAGCACATTTATCAAAACAGTAATTTGTAAAGTAAGAAAATAAATGTATCCAAACCATGTGTAAAGTAAAAAAAAAATAATGTGTCTTGCCCTGATCGTCCACTCCTTCCGTGTGCCACGCCCCCTCGTTAACCCCGTGTGATCAGCTGTTTCTGGTTGTTGTCATTAGTCCTCTGTATTTAGTCCGCGTTTCAGTTTGTTTCTCCAGTCCGGTCATTGTATTGTCTGTCTGCGTTTTGCCTACCTTACCTGTAATTAAACCCCGTATTCCACGATACCCTGACTTCTGCGCCTTTGTCTCCGTTCCGTCCAGCTCGGCACAATATTATTATAATTAAATGTATTAATGGTTTATCATTAATATTAAAATAATGAATAAGAAATCTTTATTTTAAAATGTATTTATTATATAATAATTACTGTTACTGTCTATCATTGACTCATTTCCCCGCGCGTACAAGTTATCTTAGGTCGGTGTTTACGGTTCAACTTCTGAGATTCAAATTCAGTTCTAGGTCTTTTTTTTTTTTTAACTGGTTTGTTCGACTTTTAAGAAATTCGAGTTCTAATGACTTCGAGAACCGAGGTACCACTGTAAATTGAAAAATGAGTGGAACTGAAAATTTTGCTGTGGTCTCTTACTTTTTTCCAGAGCTGTATAGTTAAGTTCATATGAAGTTTTTATTTTATTGCTTACGAAACAATTTATTACATTCTTTGTATGTTGTCAAACCATGGAGGAGTCTCACACACTACATTTCATTGTACAAATGTGCAATGACAAAGGTCTTCAATTCAATTCATTTCAATTTAATCGGGGCCAGGACTCAACCAGGAGGAAAAACCAGACGAGATCTACTTACGTGGAACTGCTTGATGGCAGGTCGGCGACACTTGTTGGCGGCGATCTCCTGCACCTTCATGACCTGGATGGAGTGTGCACGAGCACGGTGGCGGGCTCCCATATCCCGGTCTGTTACACAGGGGAGGGTGACACTGCTCAGTGACACAAGGACGATGCCGGGGGCAGTGATTAAGCAGTGCTGCACATTTACGCAGATCTAAATCCATATCAGGGAACAGCAGGATAACAACCTGCTGGGACCAAAAGACATACTGATCAAAGGGCTTGTTCCTCACTCTCCGTGAAAGTGATCCTGAATGATCGGCTCGCTCCCTCTCCCTAGAGGGTAGCATTTCCTGAGAATCAAGGGCTTTCACAGCTGGTCAATCATCTCTCCACTCAACCTCAACAATCAGCTTTCAGAAAAATACCTAATCAGCCTTTTCCTCTATAATCATCAGGGCCAATATAACAGAGGTGCAAACCCTTGAGGTGCATTTTTCAGGGACCTCTTGAAGCACAGATTTCTGGGTAAACCCGTACCAGAGTGTGGGTGGATGTCACCCTGAGCGGATCCCAGATGCCTCACGGCTGCATGCTGGCGCTCACGTGACACGCTACCTGGGTCCATTCAGCCTCACATCTTATAGCACTCCACCCTCGCCTCACACGCAGATGCGAGCTCCACCATAGCCTCATTTCTCACATGTGTCGGGACCCGAATTCACTCCCGTCAGCACAGCAGCAAATAGGAGGCGACGGGACCCTTCCTGGTTTCCGCACACACGGCAGGACCATCACACATATCAGTGATGACCTTTGGGTTTGTGTGCGTCCTAGAAGCACAGGGGGTGGGCTTGACTGAACGGGCCAGCTGTCAGCATCCACATTATAACCCTGTGTGGAGAGACCAGCACTGGGCTGCCCTGTGACTATCTACCCAGGGTGTAGGACTGTAGGTGTACACCTAGGGGTGCTGCTAGAAGTTTCGCACCCCATTAAACAATATCATATTGGGCCCCCAACCCACACCAATCCAATTATGTTCCAAATTATACTGTGTCCTTCAGAGGCCCTTGGGATCGTCCTAACTTTCCCTCGCTGTACGGCACCCAAGTGTACACAAAAGTCAGGATTTTCCCATAATGCAGTGGACTCTTACAGAAGAAACAAAACAAATACGTGGAGTTACAAACTGATCACTTCAGTATGAGAGAGAACAGACAGGACTCATGCTTCAATGAACTCTCGTATCCAAAAAGTCATAGCAACCAATGTGAACAAGGCACCTACACAAAGTAAGAAAATTTACATGAAGCCTCAGACAGACGCTATAATGCAGGTGAGGCTGAAATATCACCACTGCGCAGAGAAACTGACTGTAATCATTAGATATGATGCCAGATGTCACAGTGCCAATGCAGCCAGCACAAGTAGCCCCCCAGTGACCCCGGAGCCGGACACTCACAGCACTGCGTGACCGCTGCAGAGGTGGTCATGTCGCGGTACTCCCGGTACATGTTGTGGGTGCCGCTGCGGGAGTCGTACCGCAGCCAGATGCCAAAGTTCTTCACTTTCAGTGGGGTCTTCTCATGCACCTGAGCCACACAGACAGACTGACAATCAACGTGCTGTGACGCTACACTGGGGCAGGATGACTTCACTACTCAGTTGTAGTCTGACCATAAACACAATGTTCATGTAAGTAATTAATTAGCAGGATTTCAGTGAAGAATATATCGCATATGGACTGGGTCCCAAAATGACCTGCTACATTAATCCATCCACCCATATTCCATCTGCTTATCCAGTACTGGATCCCTGTGTGCCTGAAGGTTCCGTCAGGAAGCACAGGGAGACACCCTGGACAGGGTGCCGGACCAAGGAAGCTATTACAAGGCATACAGTCCTACAGATTTCAGATCGGACCCCATCTCCCATACCAGTCCACAGTATACTATCTCTCCAGAAGCCTTCTTCATCTTCCTCAGCTGGGAGACGAAGTACCAGAAGCGAGACTTGGCGACCACATGGTTGGGGGCGAAGATCCTCATACGATAGAGGGGAGGGGCAGGGTTCTTAGCAGAGGGCAACAGACGCCCGATTACTTTGTACTCCTTTAGCTGAAAGAAGAAATCATGTTAGATTCACCTGCCACTACGTTAAGTGCAGTATCCCACACCAGAACTCAACGTCGGCCTATTATCTGTACTATAGCATTCATTTTGCTATACTGTCAGACCTTGATTTCACTTTCTGAAGCACGACAGTTTCAGAAAGGCGACAAGGCACTCATTGATTTCTGCACACCACAAAAAGATCGTATTATTAATAAATACAGATCTTTGGGTTTTGTGTGCATGATGGCCATATCAACGATTAGTTTACCGAATAATGCAGATGGTAAAACGCAGACAGAATAGTGTAAGGGAGAAAAACATCTTTTATATTATAAAAACGCATATTAGCATAATATATAGCTAACATAAAATGACTTAAATCTGCACTGAACTGAGTGACAGTACTGATCCACATAACTTGTGGCCTACATGCATTTGTAGAACTTAACCTAGCTAAATATATCACAAAACTTCGAAGACCTAATGCATTCGCTTTTAAACGGGGCATCTGTGTACCCATATAGCTCCTGGTACCGGACACCGGTACACAGGAGCTGCTCACCGACCTCCGCTTTTTAAACCGGGTCGGTTCACCACATGGTGCATTGGTGCTACGCAGACGCCATGTTTCCATCAAAAATGTTTCCCACGGCCACAGGAAAATAATCCTGAGCTCATACAATTCATCGGACATAACCGACGAATCAGTAATGGACATTTTTATTTATAAACGGCAGCACCGTGGGGATTAATACTGTTTTAAGCCATTTTACATACTGTGCCAGACGCCTTCATGGTGTCTCTCGCAGACTGCCGCTGAAAAAAGAAAGTTGAAGGGCGGGGAAAAGTACGTCACACCTCCAGGAAAGGCGGGCTCAAGTTCTAGCTTTCTCATTGGTGGCTGGCGCAGCCTTTTAGTGAACTATGATTGGAGAAACTTAATGCCAATAATGACGAATAAATATGTAAGCCCAATGAACGCCGTGTGTAGTCTGCGACGTGTTGTTTATTATGCAAGTATTACCTGTTTAACTTGATCTTAAGCGTTGTAGTTTTACCTGTCGCATATAACGGAATTCTAATAATATTGTATTTGAATGCTGATATTTCAACAAGTACTACTTGGTTTCCGAGTCCTAAAGATGTTCACAGACCAATCACTTCATTTTCCATCTATCAATCTATCTCCATTGCTTCTGATCTGCTACATGGTCCGGAGTCTATGGTGGAGCCTATACTAGAAAACACAGCTCACATGGTAGGGGACACTAGTCAATCATAGGGGGACCACATTTCCCTCCCTGGCTTTATACGCCCGCGCCGGTTCACCTAACTCCACATCTGAGAATTCCTCGCTATTGCTTCTGTGAATTACAGCAGCTGGGATTTTTTCGGTTTCTGCAGTCCTGTGCAGTTAGTGCCTTCTAGGTTAAGTACAAGCATGTTTCCGTGGGAATCTGGTGCCAGTGGGTCATTTATAACATTTATAGCAACGTTTGCAAGCCTGCTCAGCAATTTACATTTTTCTCACACTTTCTTTTGCAGGACAGCAATAAATATATATAGCACACAAGGTTTTGGTTTGGATAAATAAGTCCCTTTTGCTTAATTACAGTTGATTTGTCAGTTTGACACATATGTTCTCTTAATGTACTGGAACTGAATCGAAGTTTGATGAGGGTATCTCTGGACTGTATAGCTCAAGGAAAGAGAATTACATGAAAAATGTTTTGCTGGAAACTGAATCAGTGACAAAGCAAATTTGCACACATTCTTCCATGACAAATCCCTCCATTTTCCAACACCTCTGCCTTTAACAAAGCCACTATTCAGGGTCACAAGGGACCCAGAGCCTATAAGTGCCAGGTAGAGAACCACCCAGGATGGGGCACCGACCCATCTTTCGGTACACTCACACATACAATTTGGCATCTCCAATTAGCCTCAGCATGTTTTTGGACTGTGGGGGGAAACTGTAGAACCCAGAGGAAACCCCACAACAACACAGGGAGAACATGCAAACTCCACATACATGGAACCCTGGCAGAGACCTGAACTCTGTTCCCAGAGGTGTGAAGCAACAGTGCAAACCTACGCACCACCACTCCACATGACATATTGTTACATGGAATTATTATGTCATGTTATTCATCTTCTTACTGCTTAACCAGTATATAGGGTCACACGGGCAGCTGGATCCTATCCCATGCAACAGAGAGGTACATCCTGGATGGAATGCCTGTACATTACAGGACTTTATGTACCTATATACTTTGGTATACTTGATTTTTTTCTGCTCTCTGAAAAAATTGTCAGTTTTTTCATTTATTATTTATTTTTGAGGGTGAAAATTCCCTGACTTCCTTCGTTATAAATAAAAGTTACCGTTAAACTACCTACATTGCCAATTGCTATTAAAATAAATACACAACCCCTACTCCCACTCAATTGTGCATTTAGGTGATTTAGCAAAAGTTCCAATAACACTAAATTTGCTTCAGGGAATGGCTGGTTTTTGTCCACGTTGCCCTGAAGTGGGTCTGCTTTTACTCAGCAGTCGTTCTGTTCCGGAAGCGCGGTGCTCCTGGATGTCACTTCACCCCAGACGCCTGCTCTCCTGGGGAGATGCCGTGCCCAGTATCCTCTCACCCCAGCAGAGTTTCCCCTTCCTCATCGTTGGCAGATGTGCCTGCCTGACTCCGGGTGGAAATATCCCATAAATCGCCATACTTTCAGGTAATCTGATTGACTGTTACATTGATGCATTGTGTTTTAAATATTTCTTTATTACACACAGATCTTTTGGCATCTAACTTAGGAATTGATAGTTCTGCTCATTATATTGCTGTCTTTTGCCAGTTATTTAATGCACTTATGTGCTGAGCCATAAGTCACTTTGTACAAATGCATCTGCCAGACAATCTGGTAAACAATGAGTTTATTCTTGGTGTCTTTTTCCCTGAGGCAGTTTGAGATGTCACTGTATGTGTCTGGACAAGTGCAGGAGAAAGTGTGGAGACAATTAGGACAGAGTGTTCTGGGACTTGCACTAGCCTTCATAAATTAATATGTTTGTCTATTCCATGGGTGGCCAATCTTATCCGCAAAGGGCCGGTGTGTATGCAGGTTTTTGGGATAACCTGTAGGTCAGCTGTTCAAACCCAGGTGTGAGGACTCTTCAGCCAATCAGTCCTCTAATTAGTAATCTAATTAGGAAGTTGCAGCGAAAACCCGCATACACACCGGCCCTTTGCAGATAAGGTTGGCCAGCCCTGGTCTATTCTAACTGTAGCGATGAGGTTTGTTTGTAATGCTGATTTTCCCCAGATAGGCCCTGTCCATCCATTCAGTAGAACCTGGAGCCTGGAGCCTAAATCCACAAAAGGAACCATGGATTGGAAGGTGCCGGAATGGGGCTTTGGCTAATGCTGCCCCACAGACAGCGGTCTGCCTCCTATGCCCAGAAAGTGGCCGCATCAGACCATGTGCTTCCTGGGGCATCGAGGCTCCGACAGCAATATTGCTGTAACCCCTCAGAATCAGGGCGGGAATCACCCAGCTCTGACGGGAGTGAGTTTTTCTAAGCCCTGCCGGCTCCATCCGACACAGGGAGGCATCTCTGTGGCGGAGGTGAAATGTGCAGAGTCAGGGGGGTGGGTGATCGAGCCCCGGCTCAAATTGCCCTGGCTACACAAACTGTGCGGCGCCAGCTTCAACACCCTTCTTGATTTTCGGTGAGCTCTAGCGAGTTCGGGGACTTTGGGCAAAGATTTCAGCACTATCAAATCAGCGGTTGGTCCCGTTTCCCCGTTTTTTTCCAGAATAAAATTAGCCATGCTGTAGGTGTGATAAAACAGACAGCAACAACATTGGCTTTCTTGTCATGAGGTAAGAGTAACTTATCAAAACCAAAATAACATATAGCTCTGTTGATACTGGATCCCGGTTCAGTATTTACAGAGACAACGCAGATACGATCAAATGCAAGGAGGGAAGATCTTTTTCCATGTCTCTCTCTGGATTCACTGATGTTAACAGGCTTGGAGAGTGCCGAGACAATCTCTGTTATTGAGCACTGACGTCCTGCAGGTCGAAACACATTCAATGTGTTATTCAGTCCAACCCCCCCCCCCACCCCGGGTTTGGTAGCTATTTTGCGTCTGCCAGTGAAAATATCACCCCCGCCAAGTGGACAGTCAGCTGACAGGTACCTCGCATAACGTGGGACCACCCAAGGCTCTGGGACGGGCCAGAACGCTTTTTCGTGACCCAGTGCATGTCGCTCGGGGGTCTGGAGGGGAACTGCGTGTGGAAAAGACATCTAGAGGGAGCAGCCTTTCGCACAGGGTGCACTTTACTGATAAACTGTTGAGACATTTTGGCTTTTAAAGCATTTTATATATTATTTAAGTATACATATGGGTGTAGATGCAGGATGTAAGATTATTTTCTGGGAGAAGCGCACATTCATACCCACATTCACTGAGAACTGTCAATCCTTCAGGATATGAAGGATGTGTAATTATATTTAGAATTATTGTTATGTATCCCTGTATTGCTTGGGACTGGCTCCAGGCTGCCTTGGATGGAAGGATGGATGGATTGATTTTTATCAGCAGTTAGTAGTCGTAATATTAGTAGCATTAATATGAATGATTATTATTTCAATTATTGTTACTATTATTCATACATGTAACCCTAGCTGCAATGAAAATAGTGAGATGGGTGATTAAAAAAAAAAAAAACCTACGTCTACTTTACAGCGTGTCGTTGTTTGTTTGGTTTGGACACATGACAGCCTGTGAGATTTGCATGTTATGGCCATAAACCGTGACACTTGACGCCTTGGATTATTTATTTTGGGTGAAGCAGTTGGCCATGTAAGTGCTCATTTTCAGACGGTAACTCCGACGGTTTGAATTGTAACTCCTTTCCCTCAATTATGGGCTGTATGTCTCCCCCTGGCGCTCATTGATATTACTGCCGTGATTTGCTGATTATTTTTTCTTCCTGGATCTGCAGTGTTTGGACATGGGGCTGAAAGTAACATATTAGATTCTTCTATGTGTCATATAGAAAAATGCAGGATACTTTTGGGGATTGTTAGTCTGCTTATGGATTGTTTTCTTCAATGTGAAGTAAAAACACCACAAGGGACAGGTTGAATAGCGTGCATAGTAATACACCAGTCGTTATTATTTGTTACCTGTTAGACTACTGCTTACAAACTTTGTCAATAAAATATATTTTCCTCTGTATCCACTAAAAATGTATACAGGTAGGACTGTGAGGATCCTGTGCCTTTCTCAGCAAACACACAAGTCAAAGGGTTGTTGCAAATTGCAGGTCCAGTACAGCACAGGTCCAGTACAGCACAGGTCCTCCCGCAGAGAAAAGGAAGGATATATTCATGCATTCAGTGGGGGAGAATATTTTTGCATTTCCAGGGGGCACTCAGAGCAAACCCCCTGCATGATGCTAATCATCAGATATACATTGTGTACAAAAGTCTGGGCTCCCCTGGCCAAATGACATTCATTCAGTTATATAAATAAAAAGTAGAATAACTCCTGTAGGAAAGAGTGTGTTAAAAACAAGATATTTGCAAATAATCACTTTTTATTCCATGAACAGCATATTTATGCTAAATATGTAATTTGGCCATGGGGTGTCTTTTACTTTTACATGCAACTATAAATTCATTAATTATCAGCCACATATACTTTACCTTTGCTACATTTTAAATTAGGACCACATCTGTTAAACAGCAGCTTGTATGACAAAGTGCCAGTTTTTAACACAGGGGTGAGGGGTGGGTAATCTTATCCGCAAAGGGCAGGTGTGTATGCAGGTTTTTGGGATAACCTTTAGGTCAGCTGTTCAAACCCAGGTGTGCGGGCTCTTCAGCCAATCAGTCCTCTAATAAGTAATCTAATTAGGGAGTTGCAGCGAAAACCCGCATACACAGCGGCCGTTTGCGGATAAGAGCCACCCCTGCTTTAACGGCATGAGATGGGTGACCTATTAAACCAGACTGGTTCCCAGTGAACTTCATGTCACACAGGACAGGGTAATCAGTTGGTAAGTGTTTGGTAAGGTGATCATATCAACACAGTATTGTGCAGACAAAAAAAAAAATCAAGAAAATAAACACAAAATCCCACATGAACCTTTATATATCGTTATCATAGTTCTTAAAATAAGAGTGTCTTACTTAATTTTAAATGAAACGGATTCACCACCCAAAGCTCATGACCATAGGTGAGGGAAGGAACGTAGAACGACTGGTAAATCGAGAGCTTCGCCTTCCAGCTCAACTCCCTCTTCGCCACGACTGAACGGTACGGCGTCCACATTACTGCCGACACTGCGGCAATCCGACTGTCGATCTTCCGCTCCCTTCTTCCCTCACTTGTGAATAAGACCCCGAGATACTTAAGCTCCTTCTCTTGAGGCAGCAAACCCCTCCCCTCCTGGATAGGAGATTTCAGCAATGGGTGGACTCTCCTCTCCGGTACCCCGGAATAGCCCTTCCCACAGAGGCTGTGATGCCCCTGAAGTTGGAACACATCCTCTGATCTCCTTTCTTAAAGACTGGGACCACTACCCCAGTAATCCAAAGATCCGCCAATACGATTACGAAGTTGATCATCAACCTGGAGCCTGCACTCTGGTGCCAGGGGCACTTATGAACACCCCTATGTTCGAACATGGTGTCCGTTTTGGACAAACTACGGTTAGCACAGAAGTCCAATAAGGATCACCGCTCGGATTCTGATCGGGCAGGCCATTCTTCTCAATCACAGCCTTCCAGGTTTCACTGTCATTACTCACGTGAGCATTGAAGTCCCCCGGCAGAAAAATGGAGTCCCCAGAATGGGCACCTTCCAGCACCTCCTCCAAAAAGGTCAGATACTCTCAACTAGTGTTCAGTGGATATGCACAGACAACAGTCAGAGCCCATCCCCCAACTCAAAGTCGAAGGGGGGGGGCAACCCTATTGTCCACCGAGGTGAACTCTAACACACAGGCACCGAACCGGGGGGCTATAAATAGACCCACACCTGCCCAACGCCTCTCATCATGGGAAACTCAAAAATGGAATAGAGTCCAGTCCCTCTCCAGGAGTTGTTCCAGAGTCTGAGTCGTGAGTCAAGGAGAGCCCAACTATATATATTAGGTATCTCTCTACCTCCCACACCAGCTCCTTACTATGGGTCTTTCCCTCCAGAGAGGTTACATTCCATGTACCTAGAGCCAGTTTTGGTAGCTGACGATAAGTCTGCTGAGGCCCCTGCCTTCCACTGCCACCCGATCTCCATTGCACCCGACCGCCACGCCCTCCCCTTCCGGCTATGCCCAGCTACCAGGGGCTCCCCCCTTAAGCCTGGCACCAAGGCGGTGCCCCAACCTCCCCGATCTAGGTGGGGTCACATTATCCTTGCTGTAACTTTCCATGGGAGTCTTTATGAATTGCTCTTAGTCTGGCCGCTCACCTAGAACCAATATGCCTGGGGAGACCCTACCTGGGGCAATTGCCCCCGACAGCATAGCTCCTAGGATCATAGAGGCACGCAAACACCCCCACCGTGATAAGGTGGCGATTCATGAAGTTTTTTCCATAAAAAATTAAATGCTTTGTTCATCGGCATCACCAGTAATTATAAATATGAAAGTGGCTTGTCATGCAGGAATTCATATACTGTATGCCAAATTCCTATGTTACATTTGTGCTAAATCTTTGCTAAACACAGTAGCACAGTGGTGGTAAGAGTTCTAGAAAAATTAATCAAATTGAAGAGCACATCTTGGATCTTTTAACATTCCGCACACTGAAGACAGCTGTCGATCGGATCAGTCATTTACCCAAGTGACTTCTATAGCGCATAATAATACAGACATGGCAATGAAGATGCAGGGATATGCAGTGTCCACTTGGTGGTGCTGTATGCCCTAGAAAAATCACACGTTTAATTAAATAATTGTCATAAATAAACAAGAAAGTAGATAAACATTTTAAATAGCTATTGTGTAGAATGAAAAATAATTAGATCTGTTGCTTACATTTGTAGATTAATTAAAAATTTCTGGCACCATTTTACTCAGTATTGAATGTTGATCATTTACAAGAAAGTAGACTATCTCTGACTCACAAGTTTATTTAAAAAAAAGTCCAGACATTTATATCCAACCCAGCAGCACTTACTGGAACCTTTTTCACTAATTGCCAGTATCTGAGGAGATGTCACATGGTGTGTGTGTGTGTGTGTGTGTGTGTGTGTGTGTGTTCCTGCCGATGGTGACATCACCATCCAATCTGGGAACAATGACATCAAGAGATTGGCCGAATTGCTGGTGTTTCATGAAATATATCAGTCAGCAGAGCGACAGCAGCATGGCGTCTCTGGGGGTCAGTGTGGACTCATGGGGAGTGGATGTTGGCCAGCCTTCGTTCTGACCCTGTAAATGTGAAGTTGGCTCAGTTGTCACGTACTGTTATCTACTGCCTTGTGAAATGGACTCAAAGCAGCATAAGGAATGCAATCTATCAAAGCACACCATAATATAAAAATCCTTTCAAGGTTAAAACGATTAACATTGGATTTCATTTATCCATTTTTGAGGAAGCAAAGTCAGGCAGACCTGGGAACAATTGGGGGTAAGGGCCTTCGCTCAAGGGTCCAATGGTGACATCACTCTGCTGGCCCCACAATCTGTACTGATGCCCTTCCTGTGAGTGGTCCTAATTCACTGAGTTCCACATTGTTGCCTGTAGTTGTGGATGTGTTCAATATTCATGTATTACTCCTAGAACATTTCAGTATTATAAATACCACGTTTACCGAGTTAAAGACATTAAATCATGAAAATGTGTCAGTCTGGAGATAGAAAAACAAAAGATTCCTCTAAACTATTAACCATTGTTTTGCTATAAAGGGAACATTTGTGTTATCTTGATTTTCCAGATGCACTTTCCTGCAGAAGTCCTCATCTCTGTAATCATTTGCTCAGAAGCAACTTAGTTCTTTCTCCAGATTACTGGTAATGTCAGTGGTGAATACGGAAAGCGTTATAAACTAAAACAGTGAAGATACACCGCTCTGCAAAACACGCGTTACTTCCCCTTTAAGCGGGTCCTGGTGGCTCCATTGTAGGAAGAGGACATTCCCGTCGCGGAACCAGGCACGCCGCGTCCTGCCTGCGCCATTTGTCGCTCTTAAAAAGACCGGGTCTGAATTTGTCATCAAATAGTACTTGCTTTTTATTTGCAGTTCCAACGTATTTGATTTTAACTATCGCCATGAGATCGGTTCATTTGTCAGATATGATGACAGCAATGCTTTATGGAACTGTAATAATGTTCGCGGCCCTTTAATCTGTGAGCAGATGAGCGTAAACGGCTCTCCATGATGTATATTTCGCATGGAGTTTGTGTCAGCTTTTTGTCACGGGATTGCGCTTAATCATGTGTCAGACGGCAGACTACAGTCAGTTACTGCATTTGTATCAGTAAAACGGAGCAAATTCTGTCCTCAAGCTTGTCATGCCGCGCAGACAGGGCTGTCAAGTCGCGTCTGCGTCATGTGTCTTTGGTGCGCAGATTTTCATTTGCTTTATCTCCGGGTGTCTCGCATGCTGCGTCCTTGAGCTCCTCTAGTGCTACTAAGGTTCACAAAGGTCCATCTGCGATGTTGTTTTGCGTGATCGAAGCCGACGTGATCGCGCTGAGACTCCCCCCTTTCCGCGGTACACACCTTGAAACCGGAATCCTAATCCGAATGACAGCCGGAAAATAGTCAGACATCTCCCGGAACAAGAAGCAAAGATCATCCCGTATCTGAAGGGGAATATCCCGTCCTCCTCCTCCTCCCCCCACCCCCTAGCACCGCCGACGCCCTCCCCTCCGCTCGGATCATTTCGCCGCTGCAGAAGGGACATGATCTCAGCTCGGGAATGGCATCCTCGCAGAGTCACTGTAGGGCTGAGGGGCCGGGAGACGCCGGCGATGAGCTGGACCAGTCTTTGCAGGAGATGCTGAAAGCAATCGCCGACGAACGAAACCGGCTCAACATGAAGCAGGAAATCACCAGTTTAAGTAAGTTTCTTTACCTTTACATATAACCCAACTGACACCCTGGCGATCAGCTGTTTTGGTATGTTTCTTATATATGTTGTCGTTTCATTGCGTGGTCTTCAGTGAGTTGATAGGCTGTCTTTAATGTATCCAACAAAACAATGTGTCGAATGCAAGCACCAATGTCTACGTGATCTTTGTAAAACTAACTAGTCCGATGTACAGCTGCATGTGTCAAGTAGCCTATATGTTAAAATGGCTTAAAACCTAAGTAACATACATATATGTGTTAAACATGTTGTTTAGCAAAAATTTTGAAGATGGTGCTGTCGATTTTACCCAAAATTCTATTACATCTGTATAATTATCTATATATGATCTGGCCTAAGAGACTAGGCATTATCCACAATGCAAAGCTTACTTAAATGTTTCTTTAAAACAAAAAGATCGGCTACTCATCATTAGAAATGTTTTGTTAGCATTATAAGAGGAAAGCCAGAATAGATGTTTTAATAACTGAATTATGATCAGGCTTTATAAGGTATCCTGATGCTGAGGCTCATTCACAACTAACTAGGAACTATGATCATGCTTTTCTTTGACTCCCAGCTTTGTGACCATGTCTCCATTCTAGAGAAGGTTAATAGGACTGGCTTATTTAATATAGGCTAAAGCTTCAGATGCCAAAGAAATAACGAGGCCCTGTAGCCTATAAGCCTTTGTGGCCGTATACAGTCTGCATTAATTGAACCTCCTTAATTAGTTTGATTTAGCACGTTTTCAATGTAGGTGACGCGCTTTCGGTAAAAAAAAGTCAATTTGCTTATCAAGTGAAATTCATATGAATTATCTAACCGTATCGCAAGAATAATAATGAGTTTGACAGCAAAAACGTATGAAGCTAGCACACGTATTTATTAAAGCAACGCGTGTGTTTGTGGTAATCGTCGCAGAGTTTAATTATAATTTAAATTGTTTTCTTGGTGTTTTTTTGAATGGCTTTATCCGAGACAACGATGCATTTGTATGCAGTGGATTATGGAAGCAGTATAACGATAGTATTTAACTCAAAGTAGAATATTTAAATTAAACCCAGCTGGTGTATATGGGTTTACACAATTCATCAGCATATTAATTGTGATGTATTTTCAGTTGGTCTCTCTAGTAGGTGAACTATGTTCAAATAGACACATTGATACAGATCACTGTTTCTAAACCTAACCTATTGATAAGTTAATTATGTTGTAATGCCTTCATGAAACCTCTTAGAAACTCTGCAGAAAGTCCAGTGCAACGACAGATATGCATATTTTACCTGACCTCTAATATATACTGAAAGTAAGAAAGTCCTATATGGTACGCCACAGAATGAAGATGATGACCTGGGTGTTTGTATGTAAACTGAAAACTCGATAAAGGGGAAGTCTATTAGAGGAACTCAGACTGCTAAATGCAGTTCTTTCTGAGCAGATATCAAGGACCAAAGACGTGTTCAGTTTCATGTTTTGGAACTGCAGTTCAGTTGATCATTAAAATGTAAATAAAAAAAATCAATGAACACAACTTACAGCTGCTTTTGGTGGAAAGACGATAGGGAGGCAGAAAGAGCTTGACGCTGAAGGACGCACGGGTTTAGAACCTTGTCGTATCGGTCGGAGGGCAGTACTTGCCGCATGCTCGCGTTCGATTTCACAGGCGAGCAAAATGCATGTGGAGCATTATGGTGTGTACCGTCTGACCCTGCACTTCGTGTCTATTCCCCGTTTGGCCAGCAGGTGTTCCTGCCCAGGGGGCAAGGAAAACACACTAGGGGCTTAAGGGCAAGCAACAGAGAGGAGAACAGGATGGCCAGTAACACCTACTGGACAAACGGGAAAGAGACATGAAGGGGAGGGTTGGACAGTACAGACCCTGACAGTGGAGCATCCGTGTGTGTTTTTGTTTGGGCTGAAGACCTTTTTATTGCTGTCACATTTACATTTAGAGAACTGGTACTTACGATGGATGGATGGATAGATGGATAGGCTTCGTTTGTTTTTCATTTATTTCCCTATTCTGTCTCACAAAGTAGAATACAGTGATTTTATTGTATTTTATAAGTGTTAGAGCAACCTTTGTTATGAGAACAAGAAAGTTCTTTGAGTTTGAATTGGGTTCACCTGTTGTGGAACCTTTAAAGTCTGGTTTGTTACGTCAAGTCATTTCAGTCAGATTTGATTTACATGTTCTACGCTGCTGCTGTTTACAACTGTTGCATGCAGAGTAGTGCAGGCCTTTATTTAGACCCATTTGCGGATTGCGTTTGTGATTTGTGTGAGAGGGCACGACCTGACAGATCTTCAGCACGTTATGACCGCTAAGGCGTGAATGAGGTTGATTTTTAGAAGGTCAAATTTATGATGACGTGGCTGGAAAGTAGCCCTCAAGTTTCGGCCCGTGCCCGCTTATGGGCAATGGCTGGGAGAGGAAGGATCTCGGTTCTTTATCGGATTGACGCAGATGGGCAGACCACCCGCGGTGGGTCCCTTCTGTCGTTGGAGATTAGCTCCCTGCAGACGGAGACCTGCGACTTCTCCAGAATGCGGCTTTTCAGGGTGTGCCTTAGGTTAGCCACAAACTGTAATGGTTTCTATTTAACAATAGACAAAGCCACCTCCGTTTTCTCTCTTCCCTTTCGGGAGTTCAGACGTCCTCATGCATCGCTGCGTGTGGCTGCAAAGCAGCATTGTGTCGCCGACTTGCCGCCTGGCCACAGCTGGCTCACGGTTAACTTCCTCCTGTTTCAGCCAGAGGTAGAAAAAGCCGCTCTGATGCGAAGCACAGCTTTATTTCAGGGATCGATTGTTGCAGAAAGTCAGAAGTAGAGAGGAAGCACGATTATACAGATGTAAGGTATCACTAATGGACAGAGAAATGCCGTACAGTCGACATAAAATGTATGTTCCTGTTCTTCAGTTGTTCTGTGGTTTCTGTCCACTATACTGTGCTTTTCTGCTCTGGGCAGAGCAGTGTGTTAGCAGACTTCGTTGTTAAGCTCCTTTTAGGTTTATAATGCAATAAAATAGATTTTCTGCAAGACTTTGTGCATGAGTCTCACGCCAGGATGCGTGATAGTTGGCAACCCTTCCTCTGGGGGAATCCCCCTTCTCTCACTAAAATGAGATCCTCGTCCACCTGTCATTCAGTTTGAGCAGGTATGACAGGTGGCTTTTTCCCTTCATTTCCGTATCCGAAAATCGAAAGGAATACACTGCAGTACATTTTGTGTGTTTTGTCTATTCCTTCTTAAAGTCTTAACATGAAATGCAGGTAAAGGTTGCAGTAATGTTACTGTAGAGACAATAAAGGACATCTTAATGTGAATAGTATGTTTGTTTAACTCCTGATCATCTAAGCCTTGATGATTAAACCCTGCATTCAAAGGGGCTTCCAACAGTTGCTTTCTACACCTCTACTCTAACTTCTGTTGTCTTGCTTGTCTTTCTACATAAGTAATATGAAATTTTCATTGTTTTTTCTTGGCTGGTTGACCCTGATCAGGGTAAGAGTTTGGAAGATGGATTTGTTGGATGCTTTTTTGTTTGTTGAAATTCTGTATAGTACTCTAGGGGCCAGCTATACGTTAGCCTCATGTGAAATCTTTGATGAACGGAGAAACGTTTAACTCCACATTGAAAGGGTCTCACTAGTCAGAGAGGCCATTGGTAGACTTAACTGCTGAACTCTTTGAGAATCCAGATCTCTCTCGTGGGAGTTTTACTTGCACAAAAAAATTCTGAGGGCCAAAGGAAAAATGATTGGTTCAGAGAGAGAACCAATCAGATTATAGGGGAGGTGGGTACAATATATCTGATTGGTTGGTCCTGCTTCCTCTAGTTGCTTGGACCCACCTCCATTACAATCTGATTGTTCTCACTGAACCAATTTCGCTTTCTGTCCTCAGAACTCCCTTGAGACTAGATCTCAAATGAAGAAATGCTAGCCTGACAGGCATAATTCTCAAGGCCTCCTCAAGTCACACACAGCTGCTGGTATTTCCCTAAACTTCAGACCTGGTTTTCATAAATGCTTACAATGCAGATTGCAATCTCTGTTGTATCATACCAGTCATTTCACAGACCAGCAAGTTTAAACCTGTTTTTTCATGAGAATCTTTCAGAATTCTATTCTTTCCTTATCAGCGATAGCTACTTACTTTAGCTGCGGAAAACACATGTTTAGTAAGTCACAAAACTTTGGAGACGTTTTTGTTAGCATAACATTATTGCATAGGATCATCAGCTAAATTTTAATGACATTACAAGGATAACTTCAAGTCTTTCTCCTTGAACTGTGGACATTGTGGTGGCGCGGGAGGTAGTGCTATCGTTCGGCAACCAGAGGGTTGCAGGTTCAAGCCCTGGTTCTTCCTCACCCCATCAAAGTGTCCTTGAGCAAGACACTGAACCCCAAATTGCTCCCGGTGTGCAGGTTGGTGCCTTGCATGGCAGCCTCCACCACTGGTGTGTGAATGTGAGTGTGGATGGTGAATGTGAGGCATGTATTGTAAAACGCTTTGAGTACTCGTAGGAGTAGAAAAGCGCTATATAAATGCAGTCCATTTATTGTGTCTTTCTCCTTGAACTGTGGACATTGTGTCTTTCTGCTTGACTCCCACAGAGACCATTCTACACATTCAGCCTGTGAGTTGCGACTAACCCCGACGCCGGTATTGTCTGACGCCAGCCCATTGCGTCCTTTTCTCTCTTCCCAATTGTTCCCACTTCTACAGCTGGTTTTTGGCCCGGACTTTTTAGGAAATGCACAGAGCTGCAGGACACAACAGTGGCAGCTGAACCAAAACCCTTCGGTGCACCAAACCTGGCCCAGTGGAAGTTGAATATACTTGTGTGCCGCTTCCGGTTAAGACACTCTTCCGTCTTGTTAGGGTCCACGTCCTAAAATAGCATAACTGGCGTGCTTTCTGCTGGCCATCCCTGGAGATTTCTCCTGGGCTTCGGGTGCCAGCTGGCTACTGCCCATGGAGAAGGAACATCTGGCCTCTTAGTAACTCTTCTCTCTGCCCCTAACCCATTTCTCTGGGACAGCTTCCAGAATCAATTACTAGATGCTGCTCGAACTGTGGCTCGGCTGATGAACCTGAAGCGGGTTGTTGACATCGAGAGAGTCATCTTGTTCCTTTGTGTTTATCGCTTTCTAGTTCCTGAACCAGACTCTGTCATTTACAGAAGCCGTGTTTCAGTCTGCTGTGGAGTTAAATCCAAATTCAGACACTCCAAAGAGTGTCCTGAAGGCCCTGAACTGGAGAAACATCAGCCAGAAGAATCAGGAGATTATGTGCTGTCAGAATCGGTAGTTTATGCCCTGTGAGGACTGGAAACCCCTCCTGTGAGGGGGAACACCCAACGCTGATGTTAATCACTGGCTAGTGTTGTGGCTGGCATGTTCATTGCTGAGGATACTGAAAATGATGGAAGATGGATGGATGGAGGGAGGGATGGGTGGATGGATGGATGGACGGACATTTATTTCATATAAACATCTTGACATTAGGCCTGTTTTAATGATATGCCAAAGCATGGAATGCATTTCTGTGGAGGGTGAACAGGAATAACTACAGACAGGAACCTGAGTCCTTATGACCTGCTACCTGCCAGAGCTTGAGGAGAGCCACTGAGACCAGGGCGGAGCTGCCGGTGAAACCGTATAGGCTGGTGTATAAGCTCCTGTCAGTCTTTGGTGAAGTCAGCATCCATGAATATGAATATGAATATGAATAGGCACCTCATTCTGGCAGCCCATGAAAAAGCAATTGCACTTGGGTATTTGAAAGTGGTGGGGACAGTTAAACCCCAGCCCTCATATCCTGTTGGAACCTCACTGTCTTTATTAGATTCAAGGTCGTGTGCCTCTCCACCCTTGTGGGAAAACATTCCCCAGAATACATCTGCGTGCCTAAATTTGAATTATCGATGCCAATTTCTGCTGCAATGTGTCTAGAATACAAATGAATATGTATCAATAGTGTCTGTAATAAGCAAAGCTTGCTTTATGATCTGCTATAATAACGACTGGCATTGGGGAATTTCAGGTAATTTAGTGAGTTATTGTATCTCATAAGAAGCTGTATTCAGCATTGTTACAGAAGAGCTTACTTAATTACCTAATTAGTGTGGCATAGTGAGGTAGCTATCTGGAGATTTGCTTGAACCTGGTTTTTGGATAAATTCATTACATCCACAGAGTAAGTCATGCAGAAGCTTGTAATTTCAAATGGCAATCTGTAAGAGCGTGACGAGTGCAATGTCAGTCTGATTCCCCCCCCCCCCCCCCCGCCCCCAAGCTGCTGTGCTGTATTTTGCTCGTGGTTCGACTGCTGTTGTTATTTATCACAGTGGCAAAATCTGGAAGTGGGACCTAGTCTGTTTTCTGTTCCGCTCCTTTGGCTGAAGATTGTAGTCAAAACACAGTATATAAAGGGGAATAGGGATAAGGTAACCTTTCTTTATGGCCTCTATCCTCAAATGATACAACTCTTTGTTGTCCTCCTAAATGGTACTTTTCTGTGCACGGCATTCTGAAATACACTGTAGTAGTCTCCTGCAGTGGTACTTCCCTATGCATGGGCTCCTGAAATGTTACATCTTTAAGAATGATCTTCTGAAATGGTCCATCTATATAAACGGCCTCCTGAAATGGTATTTCTCTATGCACATCCTCCTGAAACAGTAGACAGGAGTGAATCTAGAGGATCCACACCCAGCTACCACATGGCATTTGGGGTTCACTGCTGTTACCTCACATTCCTCTCTCTGTGACCAATGACCCGTCGACCCGCGTGTTTCCAACCCTCTTGTGAGCACGAGCAGTATCAGAGCATGCCTGACAGCAAACTGGCTAACTGATAGGAAGCAGCGAGTAGTTATTAGAGGCACTATGTCACAGTGGGCCTCCGTTTATAGTGGGGTACCGCAGGGTTCAATTTTAGGACCACTATTGTTCCTAATTTACATTAATGATATTGACACGAATACATACAGTAAACTGGTTAAATTTGCAGACGACACTAAGGTGGGCGGGGTAGCAGATACTAATCTAGCAGCAGAGAGGCTCCAACGGGATCTGGATTTAATTAGCGAATGGGCTGATACTTGGCAGATGAAATTTAACACAGATAAATGTAAGGTAATCCATGCAGGGAGCAGAAATATACAGTACAGATATTTTATGGGTTCCACTGAAATAAAGGTAGCTGATTACGAGAAAGATCTCGGTATGTATGTTGATGCTTCCATGTCCCACTCTCGCCAATGTGGGGAAGCAATAAAAAAGGCGAACAGAATGTTGGGTTATATCTCTAGATGTGTGGAGTTTAAGTCAAGGGAGGTGATGTTACACTTATATAATTCCTTGGTAAGACCCCACCTAGAATACTGTGTGCAGGTTTGGTCACCATACCTCAAGAAGGACATTGCTGCCTTAGAAAAGGTGCAACGAAGAGCTACGAGAATGATTCCTGGTCTTAGAGGAATGTCTTACGAGGAGAGGTTAGCGGAACTGAATCTGTTCAGCCTTGAGCAAAGGAGGCTAAGGGGGGATATGATTCAGGTCTATAAGATTCTAACGGGTCTGGATGCCGTTCAGCCAAATGACTATTTCAATATTAGTCTAAATACTAGAACTCGTGGCCATAAGTGGAAATTAGCGGGAGAACATTTTAAAACAAATTTGAGGAAGCACTTCTTTACACAGCGTGTAGTCAGAGTATGGAATAGTCTTCCTGCTATTGTAGTGGAAGCTAAAACCATGGGTTCCTTTAAATCAGAGCTAGATAAGATTTTAACAACTCTGAGCTATTAGCTAAGTTCTCCCCAAACGAGCTTGATGGGCCGAATGGCCTCCTCTCGTTTGTAAATTTCTTATGTTCTTATGAAGTCACATGACTAGGACTGCACGATATCACATTTCGACATGTGACATTTCAGTAAATAATACTGCGATATTTATTTTTTTTAAAAAAAGGACTTGAAATTACGCAAAATAAACTCTAGCCAAATAGTACTTATCTAACAATAGTGTGTCTAGTAAGTTGGCGGTGTTGCCACAAGTTGTCAACAGACACAAAGCAGTGCCGACAAATGCAGTGTGATTATTGTGTGGGCACGTTGCAGTGACGATGCTGGAACGATATATGGTGCAGTGCTACTTACGACCCCATGTCCACTGTGCTGGTGTGTTTATGTACCTTACAGGCTATTCTATTAGCCACATGAGTTTAGGATTAATAAATCTCAATAAGATTGTCATTTGGAGCCTGTCATTGTTATGTACCGTTTAATCATGCAAAGTGCTTTTATTGAGGCTAAACTGTATGTTTCCTGATAGCTCTTCATCCCACGTGAAAGTGCATCACATGGGCTGTTTAAATGGTTCCTTGGTGATGTTTTTAGTGCTAAGTGACCTCAGTCTGACCGTATGAAGTAGACGCCTGCACGTCCCATCTAGTAGACTCCATATTCCTTAACGCTCTTCATGGGACATGCCGCTACAGACAGCAAGCAAGATCTTTGATTCTGTGAGTCTGTGATTTGCCTCCCCCTCACGTCTCAACACCAGGCCTGCTCACTTTAAAGATTCAGGGTCCAGCAGATGTCTAACCCATAAAGCCCTCTAAGAGTGTTCATCTAAATGGAGACTCCCAGCAGCTTGAATCATGGCTGTAGCTATCTGGCAGTGTGGCGTAGGGCTGACGGGATTATTCCACATAGTCGATGACGTAAATGCTGAAATTGCGTCATCAGTATTTTAAATTGATGCATTGTTTTAATTATTTTAATGAAATTACCTTAGTGATTTCTAAAACACTTCTTTCTGACAAATGTTTTCCTTTAGTATCACTATGTAATTGTGGGAGTATTTCAAATGACCACAAATCAAAAAGGTGGTTTTACACTGCAGAGTTTCGGCACTGGTGATATGCACGAGCCCCCGTAGAGGCGCTATTCTGGGTGACTGACCCCCAGAAAAGGTAAAACGACCTTAAATGTTTTTTATTCATGTTTATGAAATTACCATTATTATGGAGAGCTTTTTAATATCTTTTGTCCTTGTATCTACTAAATACATTTGTTAATAAAGCCATAAAAATGACTTGCTGCTACTTTAGAATTTCCAAGGAATAAGTGAAGAAAATGTTTAGTCTAGAATCTGGGCTTATTCTACGTTGAATGACGGTGCCAGGGTGTGTTTGGGCGCATTGGGCTGCTTGGGACCAATGTTGTTATTATAGTAAACTAAAACTAAAATTCAAAAATAATAATCCATCCATCCACCCATTTTCTGAAACCGTTTAATCCCAACTGGCGTCGCGGGGGGGACCAGAGCCCATCCCAGGAACAACGGGTGCAGGCGGCAACCAACCCTGGGCAGATGCCAACACACCGCAGGGCACAAGAATAATAATAATAATTGAAATGAAATAAAAATACATTTACCAAAAAACATGTCAGACTGCAGACTGCAAAAAGTACTGGCATCCACCAACATCTTTTACCATTTTCCACAATATCTCCTCTTGTTAAGGATGCTGTGGTTGCTGATCTGTGCCTTTTTTAACTTCAGTACTTACCGCTTCTAAAACAGTAGCATGTGGTTTCGCTAACCAAGTTTGTTAAACATAAGGATACTTTGAATTTATACAGGTTACAAACATATGGGCATCACAGTACGCATCTCATGAATATTATAGGCGTGCTACTAGTCTGCTTATCGAATTGTGGCAGTAAGTAATGTCTGTATGGTGCCGAAAAAGCCGATGTCCTTTATCGTTAGCAGCAGCCTTAGTGGAGGGTATGTGTAAAAAGTCAGTCCTGACAGCTGTGACATCAAGGAAAGACATCCAAGTTCCTCTCAAGAAAAGTCCATTCCTGCAAAGGCTACACCACCACCCACTCAACATGCAAACAAACTTGCAGTGTTTATGTGAGCCCACAGGGGGCATAGTTGTTAAGGAGGTGACCTTCTACAGGATCACTTCCCAGATAGAGGGCCTTATTTTGCAAATCATTTAAGTCTCTCTAAGTCCGTCAGCAGATTGAATTTGTAATACAGACATTACATGTGGTGTCATCAGTTGTCTCCCCAAAGGCCTGGAAGTCATTCTGGAGGAAGAGAAATAGGGACATAGAACAGGCAGCAAATGGAGATGTAAAACTGCTAAACAGAAGCAGGATTCAGACACCATGCACAGCAGGGCACCACTGCGGTGACAGCAAGGCTGTCTTTCTGCAGACTCTTGCCTAGTTCTTTTATGTTTTACGTTGACAGGTGTGATCAAAGCTGCCGTTCACGTCTGCAGCAGCCACGTCGTCATGACCCATATTTATACTGCTCTCTGGAATCATCCCAAATCTCTTAACCAGACAACAAACATGCGTACATGTGCTTTGTAGCTGGGCCGGGGGATTGGCACGTTTTGTTTGTAAAACAATGCCAGTTGAATACATAAAAATGCCCCCACTCTCATAACTCAATAACCCTGATCACTGAATTTACTTTTTTTTAGAGAATGCGGTTATTTTTCAGTTTCAGAAGTGCTGGATAAGACATGCCAGATTAAGATGAAGCAGAGAGACCAATTTAGACACAGACTACAATACTGCACAAAAAATGACAGCTATCTATCTATCTGTCTATCTATCTGTCTAATCTTAGGGATGTGCCTCAGTTTCAAAGTCACGGTTCGGTACATTTTCGGTATAGCGGAGGTAAAAGAAACAAAACATAAATTAATTATTTTTTTCTTTATTAAACTGTGGTTTACTGAACAATATAACTGTCAGTCTCTGTCAGTACTGCTGCAACCTACTGATAAACTAAAATTTACTTGAAAGTAAATCAAAATAAATATTCTCTCAAAAAAATAAAATTAACATCCATTAAGGTGCACATTTAGAAAATTAGCTGTACCCGATCTGTACTGTATTCTATGGAAGCCCGTTTCCGCCAGGTAGTAAAAAAAATATAAGCCATGGAATCTCGCAATTGCGACTTAGTAAGTCACAATTGCGACTTTAAATCTCGCAATTGCAACTTTATATCTCGCAATTGTGACTTAGTAAGTCAGAATTCTGACTTTATATCTCACAATTGCGACTTTATATCTCGCAATTGCGACTTAGTATCTCGAAACAAGTTTCTAGCTTTAATAACTTTTCACGGAAGTAAGGTGGGGTGTTTTTAATGACAGAATCGTGTTGTCCAGTACACATACAACGATGCACACCGATTATTTTTGCGCTTCAAACCATTTCGTGATTTGTGCAAAATCGTGTTAATAGCTAATATTATAGGTGCTGTCAGCTGTAATGACATGGTGGTTTGGCATTTTGGGCTCATGGCGACTGATGTACACCCCTTTGTTTCCCAGATTGCTTTACGTACAAATTTTTATTAATTTCTGAATGTTTGAATGTATCCGTATAATGTGCAATGGGACAATACATGAATGGGTTAATAACTTTAAAACTAGACAAGACAGACACTTCTAGTGAAGTGTGCTTTGATCAGTGGACTACAGGGAACAATGCACACCCCTTGGATTTTCAGAATAACTTTCTCTCTATCAGTTATTAATTATATATTGTATCCATATTACATGGAATAGGGGTAATGCACTAAAGGGTTAATAGCTCCGAAACAAAATGAGACAGCCATGTCCCATGCATTGTGCATGGATCAGGGGAACCTGGGGGACAATGGACACCCCTTGGATTTTCAAGATCACGTTCTCTAAAACAGCTATTAATTAATACACTGTGTGCATATTACATGCCATAAGGGCAATGCACTAAAGGGTTAATTGCTCTGAAACAAAATGAGACAGTCATGTCCTATGAAGTGTGCCTTGATCAGTGGAGTCAGGGGGCAATGCACACCCCTTGGATTTTCAAGATCACTTTCTGTCTAACAGTTTAATTATTACATCTTATCCATATTACATGCCATTGCTCCATTTCATACATATTGACAGTTAATTGATAACACAAATTAATCCATAAGTAAGTTGTAAAGTGTGATTTAGGCAGTGCACCGTGGGACAAAGTAAATCTATCACAGCTGAATTGCTTGATTACGTGTTTCGTAATCGGTGTGCATCGTTATCTGTGTACTGGACAACACGATTCTGTCATTAAAAACGCCCCACCTTACTTCCGTGAAAAGTTATTAAAGCTCGAAACTTGTTTCGAGATACTAAGTCGCAATTGCGAGATATAAAGTCGCAATTGTGACTTACTAAGTCGCAATTGCGAGATTCCGTGGCATATATTTTTTTTACTACCTGGCAGAAACGGGCTTCCATAGTATTCACATTAGCAGCTTTCAGCTTCGTGTTAGAACTGTGCAACACAAATATTGTCTCAAAAAAAATGCAAAGCATGACAAAATAAACATCCATTATGGTGCAGCATTTAAAAAAATACCTGTGCTGTACTTGTATTCACATTAACGTCTTCCGGCTTCCCATTAGGACGTACGCACGTATGCGTAGTGGCGCTGCTTAATCCTCCCCTTTCCGAATGCTGCTCGGGGGAAACACACTTAACACTTTTGCTGCATTCCTTCGCCACATTTGCGTACCTAATCAAAAGACCCGTACTTAAAATTTTTCTATACAAATACGTGTACCGTTAAACTTCTAATATGTAATATATATTCATAAATTCATATACATGGTGACAATGACGTTCTCAACCACCATGCCACCTGCTGCCAAGTGGAAGCAAAGGGTGGTTTATCGAAAGCCGCTGAATCATTACATTACTGTTTTTTTATCCACTGTGTTGTATATATTCATGTGCTATAGCTACACATGTAGATACATGAATTTAACAGCATGTAAATGTATTCATAAATGTCTGTGGATGGGGAAATCTTTAAAAGCAAGGAGGGTGGGGCGGGGGGGGGGGGCACTGGTTTCTATGTAGAGACTGAATTACCTTGAAAGGGAATAAACAGATTGCTGAAAATGTCAGTTTCCAGATAGAATAATCTCCTGTGTAATTATATTTGCTCAACTTATTTGCTGTACATTTCCTGATTGTAATGTTAGGCTTGCAAATGGGAACAAAGTCTTGCCCGGATTAAACATTTAACTTATTTTAAATATTTTTAACGTAACGGGTCCATGACGGGTGCCTGTCAAAATCCATGCTTGTGGTATGAAATGTAAGGCCGGCCATCAGCGATGGTGCTAACTTACCTGATCTGGAGTAGCTGGTCGGCGGCAGCACACAGGGAGTCCTGAGCACTCAGCCAGCCCATTCAGCTAGGAAACATCAAAGGCGTGCATTAGTGACGTTAGTGACGTTGGCGACGCTGCCCCGGGTGGCACACGAGGCTCGGCGATGCCGCGCAAACGCAGGGACGCGCGATCAGGCGTAACCAGAAAAACGGATCCAGAAATCCAATTAAATTTGTCCCCGTCTGTGATATGCAGATGCCTTGCTAATTCAGCTCGAGACACTGACAGATGCATGAGGGTGTTTTGTACTGTATTCATTTATTTTTATTATACTATATAGGCACAAACCCTAATGGATCCAAGTTGTGGCGTGAATTAATGTAAATTATGTGATTGTTGCTATAGGAACAAACATTAATTTGTCCTGCCTCTCAGTAATGCACCGTTGTGACGTAAACCATTCGGGATGTTAAGGGCCTAAATGACACACCATAAATATACATACCAAAGACACATGGCAAAAATATGGGATTTCATGCTGCTTACTTATGTTTTCACAAGTTTTCTCAACACACGTCTATTGCAGATCCAAACCGTATAACAATGAACATTTTAATAGATAGCACTTCATTGTTCTGGGCTTTGGTGGCCTATCCCGTGTGTGTGTGTGTGTGTGTGTGTGTGTGTGGATTGATGATTCACAACCCCCCTTCTCTCCTAACTCTCCAGGCTGCTTCAAGGACGACAGGATTGTATTCTGGACGTGGATGTTCTCCACCTACTTCATGGAAAAGTGGACTCCACGCCAGGACGACATGCTCTTCTATGTGCGCAGGAAACCGGCATACAACGCCGAGAACATCGATGGGAAGAAGGTGAGTGCGCACACATACACACACACACACACACACACACACACACACACACACGGCTAAAAAAAAAAAAACAGAATTGAAAGGACCATGAGACTGTGAATCAGCCTGTAGAAAAGTTAATTAAAGTCTACAAAGCACAAAAATGGGACTGACAGTGACCACATATATATTCCACACAGCCATCCTCCCCGAGCATCCGCCCTCCAATCTACTGTGCGCCCCCATGTGGAGAGCAGTGGTAGTGTAGCGCCCCTTTGACCTGCGACGGACAAATTCTTAGAGGCTATAATTAGTTTCGCCTTCCAGGAGCATCGTGCCGCATTAGACAATGCAGGAATCTCCCGGGCAGGAAATTCAGTACAGCGCTGGCGAATTGTGGACCATCTGTCTCTCCCGTGTAGCGAATGCAGTCATTGCTAGAGGATAACGAGATCAAAGTATCCTTAAGCACTGCTGCTCTATTCACCGTCACATTACCTGATGGATTCTCCGTAGGGTTGGATCGATTCCGTTTGGATCGTTAAACGGTCCGGCTAAAATGGCTAATGCATCACCATTTGGTCACCAGGCAGCTTTACCGCTCGGTCATCTTTGATCTGTAAAAAGAAACCACGAAGGCTGGATCGTACCGGCCCGCTGTGCTAATTGCAGGCCTACTGAAATGCAGCCTGTTTTCTCGGCCCCTGGCATTTCCTGCCTCATACAGAGGCCTGCTTCCTTTTATTCCCTGAGGCCACACTCGGTTCATTTCAGGTTTGTTTCAGCTCAGACTCCGCATAGCACTAACGTGGTCTGACTGGTGCCGAGATGATCACCTGCAAGACTGTACAGAGAAGCTTCTTCAGCTTGAGGTGATGTGCTCCATGTCAGCCCCTGTGTCAAAGCAAGCAAACGCATCATTTACAGCCAAATTTAGCTGTTACTCTGCCCCCTGGAGGGTCACACTCTTCTTACAAACAGGCTTCCTTCAAATACTATAGATAAATATGGAGAACGCACAAGGAGACCCTGGACCAGTGGAAACTAACATTTATGTTGAATGGATGCAGGCCCAGACTGGCAGTAGGAAGCTTGTTATCACCCAACAGCCAGAACTTGCTGTGCATGGGGCAAAGGGGGTGATGTCAAGGTTAATGACCGATACACCTAGACCACACGTCGGTGTCTAGTGGTACTTCACTTGACATGCTCCAGTCGAATTTCCGGCCATATAAACGGATTTGACGTGTTGCAGACGGTAATAATAAAGCCTCCAGCTTGCTGTAGCAGCCTAGCCGGTCTTCTAGAGCTGCCTGCAGCGAGAGGAGCAGCAGGGCACAGACCTGAGTTGGCCAATGGTCCTTTGGCTCCTGTGGAGCAGGCATCCATTGAAAAATCTGTCACCTTTCCCACCGAAATGAAGGCGTGCCATTGGTAGTTTAAGTCACATGGTTGGATGGCAGTTTGTACCATGAAAACTGAGTTAATCAATTAATACATGGCTGTTTGCTGCATCATGCTGCTTTTCAAAGCAGAGCTAATACATCATTCTGCAGTCAATATTTTATTGGTGGCTTGTTTGGCTGTGTGTAATGTCAGTTTCGAGCCATCCAGCGACCCCAATTGACCCTTCCACTGCTGATACCTCACATATCTATTCATGTGAAACCCTGACAGTCTGTGTAGTTATAGTCCATATGCTCTGAATCCGGAATCTGAATCTTCTGTCCCTTGTTATAGGCAGCGGTATTGGATGTTAGATGGATGTGAATAAAAGGTTTTGCCGTTCCTACCACAAAGGAGACCACCCTCCGTCTATCTGTGTTGGGAAAGCCCCGACTCCAGCTCATCCACCAGTGGAGGCAGATGTTAAGAGAATCCTGGAGTAAATATTCATAGTAATTAATTGTAAATTGATTCATTTAGATTTGGAATAAATGAAATTGCCATGATGCAAATAGATTGCGGGATTTTTTGGTAAACAAGGGTACGTTTGCCTTGCCCCTGCCCCCGCACCCCCCAAGACCCAGAGACCGGTGATGTCATTCACTCATGAAGAGCCTCACCCGTAGCATGGGTGACACACGAATGAAAGAGCTCTGTGATGTTTCTGTCCCCCCCAAAATGACACCCTGATAGCAAGGGAGCCCCTGGAGCTTTTAAGGCTTCCTCTCCGTCCTCCAGGCTCCTGATTTGACTTGGATGTCACCTGAACCAAAGGATGGCAAAAAGCACCAAGGACCCGCCAGTGACTCCGTCACTATTAGCCGCAAGTTCTTCCCGCTCAAGGCGTGGAGGGACTTTATCTTCCAGAAAACACCATGGAAAGTCTAATGCCCTGCAGCACAGGACCAGCAAGCACAATGTTAGCCAACCAGGAAATGCAGAACGGTGCAAGAGCACAAGACAAAAATGCATCTACTTATTGCACAAAATTAATAATTCTACTGGGAACCAGTGAGCCGTGAATTCATCATATATCATATTTCATTTAATTTCCTTTCATTTCAACTTCACCACTCCATGATCAGGGCCCACTCTACTTTTTCAGGGGCTATGGGCCCCCCACCAAAGCGCAGGTAATTTGAGGGCCGTATGACTAGGACTGAAGTACCGTTCTGCGTAGTATTGTAATAAAGTATTTATCTGTCTGTCTGTCTTGTGCTTTTCAGAGATAAAAGGTTCTCCTTAATTCGGTTGACAGTATAGTACTGGCCACCTTTAGTGGGAAGGACCATGCGAGGTAAACGGGTGTTGCCGGCCCTTTGTTGCTATGGTAACAGCACAGGTCTGCACGGGCCATGTTTCCTCATATGTGTCGACCCAGCGACCACCAGAGCACCTTAACGTCACAAAATCAATGGCCTTATTGCAGCAGTTCCTCTGGTTTGATAATTCCTGATCTAATTGCCCATCGGTGCAGTTTGAGCACTTAAACTGAGCAAACAGCTGCAAGTCTGGGGATCTTTACCTTTTCAGTCGGACACTTAAAGCTACGAGTTTTTGCTGCTCTCACACACACTACGTGAGTTGAGCAGTGGTTGAATTCGCTTAGCGAAAACTCAATTTTAGACCAGGTTTGAAGATTTTTGTATTGATTGGCTTCTTTGGGGACAGACGTTATTATATTTTAAAGCTGAATAAATATTGAGCTGTGGTTTCTTTTTATTGTGTTTTTTTCCTCGTGCCGTTTCATAGCCACAGATGGTCAAGGCAATGCTAACAAAAGTTAGCATATTTGTGCAGGTTTGCCATGTTCCGCTTTGGTCTACAGGTCACTGTCTCATCCTGGTACTCTTCCTGCCTGCCAATCATCTCTCCTGAATCTCCCTGGTTTCATGACCTTAACTCATAGAAGCAGACTTTATATTGCGAAGGCTCATGAGGACGTCTTTGGGGCAAGGTGTATTTATACGCTAACTGTGACTGTTGCTTCAGTGTTGAGCGTATGGTCCCGATCCGTGTGAAATGGCAGCGTATACGTTCCATCAGTGTGGGCGGATAAGAGCTGGGAAACGAGACAGCCGGTCTTGGCTTAATGGCGGATTTGGAAGAAGCTCAGTCTAATATGGTGGCATGAACAGCAACAGTTGCCGGTGGGACAGCCGACCAATCAGAGTGCAGGTGATGTCATCTACAGTCACCTCTGTGTTCCAAATTGAACTGAAACCTCTTGAGCTGAAGCCAGTGACCTCTAGTTGATTTTGGACGGATGAGTTCCCAGCTCAACAAATGCAGTGTCAGCATATTACTGGTTATGTGCATAGATGTATGATATCCCACCAAGCAAAATGTCTACCAAATAAAAAATAATATCGCCGTGTCTTCTGGGTAAACTGATGATACTGCAGGGGGGGTGGTGAGCTATGGCTGTATTCCAGACATGGTTTGTAAATGAGGTTTTGTTTGTGGGTGCTCTTGGGGGTGGGGGTGGTTGCGTAATTGCCACAGTTGGGGAGAGGATCCCTCTCCATGACAAAGAAGCACTGTCAGGCGGATGAGGTCACCTATCTATCGATGAAAGTGACCTTAATCCCAAAAAAAACACAAATCCCCGCCCATTTTCCTCTCTTCGTGCCTTACAGTGCGTTGCCAGTCAGAGATTGGCTCAGAATTCCACATTCACTATAATAAATCACCATAATAGCCATGCTTTGTTCTTCTCACAGAACAAATTCTCTTTGATTTCATTAAAATTTTTATTACACAGAAATTAGACTCTTCTTCTTGGGCTCCTGTATGGGAATTAAAATTTTCCGTCCATCGTAGCGGAATGATTAACCTTTTATTGTATTAATGTCTCAGTGAAAAAATGTGTTCCTATTTCAGATGTCCTTCTCTTTATATAACAGGTGACAGGGTCCAGTTTTAGTTGAGAGTAGCGCTCGTACAGTATTTACGGAGCTGCTGGTCCCTTTTCCTCTTGGCAGGTGGAGGTGGAGGTATACAGGAGGGACTCCAAGAAACTGCCCGGACTGGGGGACCCGGACATCGACTGGGAGGACAGTGTCTACCTGAACCTCATCCTGCAGAAGGTACCGAAGAGATTTAAGTATGTAAATAAAAGATGTGCTTTTTCGTGTTGTGTGCTCGGCCAGTGGAGGCACAGGCTGTGTTTGGGGTGGTGTTGACGATAGACAAGGTGACTTCATGGCTGAACACATCCATGTTTTTGAAATCTTGGCTTAAGAAACGGGAGTGAAGGAACTGGGGCTTTGACCTTGGGCATCATACTTAAATTTATAATGAATTTTTTCTGTAAATCTCAGCCCCTATGAAGCCATATGCACTACGTTTTTCTACAATATATATGTCTGCTGCCAGACATTGATATATTATGTGGATTCATCATAGGTTGCCTGTAGGGATATTCTGTTGTGCATGCAAGCTCACGGCTGTTAGTCACTGTCCCCCAGCTGGACTATGTGGTCACCTGTGCGGTCTGCACGCGCTCAGAGGCTGGCGACATACACATCCACAAGAAGAAGTCGCAGGTGCGAGTCCGATCACATGATCACTTTTGAATTTGAACACTGAAAAGATAAAAGTTGACTGCATCATGTGACATCACCTGTGTCCCTAAACCATGATTGTCGCATCTTCCCTCCATTGCACAGCAAGTGTTCGCCTCTCCAAGCAAACACCCCATGGACAGCAAAGGCGAGGAGTCCAAGATTAGCTACCCCAACATCTTCTTCATGATCGACAACTTTGAGGAGGTAATGCCCATGTGTGGGGATAATCCAATCAGGTTTCTCTTCTCCCATAGTGACACAGCATGATGTTTTCGCTCGTCAGGGGTGTGAAGCTCCCTCTTACTCAATAGTCATATGTCAGTTGGGGGTATGGGGGCGTCATTCCGAAGATATGAGCCTGACTGACTTCCGCAGCCAATACTGTGATGGCTTTAGATGCACTTCTTACTGTAGTGTCCTTAAGTGGACGAAACTGATAATGATTAAATCAGTTAAATGAGATGTCAGTATGTTGCTTTAATAAATGATGGTGATTGCTGCTTGGTCAACAGTTCATAGTTCTTAAAATGTTCAATGGTGGATGTACCACTCTGTATATTATGTATCTCAGCATATGCTGAAAGATGTGAAAGCAGTAGGGTCACATGATGAACTGCTACTAGCCTTTGTGTTGAAATTGCAGTTAACATGTGACATATACACGTCATGGTGTATTGATTACTAGGCCAGGGATAGGCAATCTTATCCAGAAAGGACTGCTGTGTGTGTGTGGGTTTTCACTGCAACACCTTAATTCAGTGTTTCCTAATCCCACAGTCGGTCCATGTTTTTGCTCCCTCCGAGCTCTGGGAGGGAGCAAAATTGTGAACTGTTTGTGGGTCCCCGAGGACCACATTGGGAAACACTGCCCTAATTAGATCTCAAGTTAGAGGACTGATTGCCTGAAGAGTCCTCACACCTGGGTTTGAACAGCTGACCGAAAGGTTATCCCAAAAACCTGCATATGCACCGGCCCTTTGCGGATAAGATTGCCCACCCCTGGTGTAGTGTAGCGAAATATGTGGCACAGCGGTGCAGTCACATGCTGAAACCTGTCGCGTGTGGTAGGCTTTCGGCGACATGACAGTGGGGGAGGGTGAGATGGTCTGCGTGGAACTGGTGGCCAGCGACAAGAGCAACACCTTCCAGGGCGTCATCTTCCAGGGGTCCATCCGGTATGAGGCCCTCAGGAAGGTCTATGACAACCGGGTAAGAGCCCAACAATGCTCGTCGTCTTCACAGAACATATCCAGAACATGAAGCTGAGGACAGGACAAGCCAAAAGTGCTCAACTTATAAAACTCAATACTGTACATCTTAAATCAGAAGCCATATCAAAAATTTCATGTTGTTCTCTAGAATGTATACCCTTGTGCAAATTAATTGAGACAAGTAGTAATGTTTTTGCAATCTGATTTTCAGTCTCATTCTGGAAAGCCAACAATATACCTTCATTAGTCACTTTTTCAGTGTGTTGGGGTTACATCATCATATATGGGAAATTTCATTATTGTTATATTTCCTGATGGGTCAGGCATCTTCCAGCATGATCTCGCCCTGTACCATATGTCAAAAGGGGTGAGGAATTTCATCAACAAGAAGAAAAGCAGGGTTCAGGACTGGCCTGGAAACTCTCTGGATTTAAACCCTATAGAGAATCTGTGGTCAGTCTGCAAGCAGCACCTTCGTGGAATGGACTGTACCACAAAAGATAAGCTTTTTCAGGTATTAAGTACAGTACTGGGAAGCCCCCCCCCCCCAAGATCATCAAAGACTGCTCAGAATTGTTGGATTTTATGCCAAATTGCATCCAAATGCTACTAAAAAACTGTGGTCATATTATATATTGAAATGTTAATATGTTAAACTTGTTTTGATTAATTTGCACAAGGGTGTATAAATAGGCTTTGGTGTGTAACACTGAGCCATAGAAACTTCATAGGTGAGCTGATACAGAGATTGTATAAACTCAAAATCTGAAGAAGTGAGTGATAGACTTGAAATAGCTCCCATTGCTCATTGTAAGAGTGTGACCTCATGTGTTATCCATCAGCTCTCCAAATTACCCTTCAATCCAAGTCATTTGTTCAGTGTTTTTTTTGTCCCTTTCGTTACTGCAAGGAGTGAGATAAAGCTAAAATAGATCACAGAGCCATTATGTCACCCAAATCTGTCTCTGAAACGTTTATCATCCCTGAGACCAAGCTTGTCAGTGCAATGGGGTCTCTTCTGCATGCAGACCCAAGAGATTTTCCAAAAATATGCACCCTAAATTTGACTCAGTTATTCAGTTTATTTCTGCATCTATTTCAGGATGAATGTTTTAGTTGGATGTGATATGATATAAGATGATCAAATATCTTCTAGCGTGCATCATCAGCATAAAATAGGTACCAGACGTTATTCTTGGCACGTCGATCATGCACATGCTCAGTAAATGCAAGAATGAAGAGGTTGAGGGGTGGAGGCCCTCATTAAGTTTTACTCCCTTTCCTCATGTGCACAGGTGAGTGTGGCAGCCAAGATGGCGCAGAGAGTGTCCTTTGGCTTCTACAAGTACAACAACATGGAGTTTGTCCGCATGAAGGGACCCCAGGGGAAGGGCCATGCAGAGATGGCGGTGAGCCGCGTGCCAACCGGAGACACCTCGCCCTGCAACACCGAGGAGGACATGGACTCGCCCCTGCACGAGCGGGTCTGTAACCCCTGACAGTTTCACTCCTCTAACCTTACCCTCAGGTCCTGTTAAACATGGCCTGTTGGACATGCTTGCTCGTGTACGCTGAACGATTCGCGCAAATGAATCTGCTGTAATGTGCTGAGCTCTCCTCTGAACCTAACTCCCGTCTGTCTCACTGGAGACTCGTGAAAATTGAAACCAAAGACTGAGCCTTTCAAATATTCATGTTCGTCTCTGCTGCCAAGCCCATCCTGGGACTAGAGCTGGCTTACTTTCCATTTGCCATGTTCCGATGTGTGATGATCCACTGTGCTTCTGCCGTTGCGTATTGATATTTTCCTAGCCCGATGTCTTTCGGATTAGCTACCATTTCGAACCTCAATTAAAGCGGATCTTGTAGGACACGAGACAAGAGTCTGAGACCAACTTGTCAACGATAGCTTGAAGCTGTTAATTTGGTGGATTCAAAAGCTTGTCCAGTTGGTCCTTACAAAACCAGCTTTGCCGATGTAACCATGACAATAACACCACCAATAGGAGGACCTACAGAGTATGGTTTAGAGAGTTAAGTATTGTAAGTGCCAATAAAACAGGTGCTAAGTTTCACAGGATGTTCCCAATGTGGGTTTTCCTTTTTGAGAGCTAATGAGGATGCTGAAAGCAACGTTGACTCCTTAGCCCCATCCTCCGCCTCACGTCCTCTTGCTCCACCCATGTCGTCACTGTCTCAGGTCACCTCCTTCAGCACACCACCCACCCCGGAGAGGAACCGGCCCTCCTTCTTCTCCCCCTCCCTACGCCGCAAGGTACCGCGCAACTACGTTGCTGAGATGAAGAAGTCACACTCCGCCAACGACAGCGAGGAGTTTTACCGTGAGGACAGTGGAGGAGGTGAGGGGGGCTATCAAGACAGATCCCTCTCTGTCTCCTCCGTGCTTCATGGAAGAAAGGCCCTTTTTCATTTATTGCTTCTTGACTAGCTAGCTGTTATCATCCTACTTTCCTGCAGGAATTGAGATGCTTTTATGTTTTAGATTGATAGTCCAACTGCAACTGATGATTCAGCTTGGGGATCTCTGTGTAGGGTTTGAAGGCTGAGATGCAATGGGGGACCCAAGTCTGCCTTGTTCGTAGTCTACCTTGATCCTCTTGATTCTTTGCCTACTTTAGGCTAACAACTGCTTGACAGGGTGATCGTCTCTTTTTGCCGATAGATCTTCAAAAGGCCACCAACTTGCGCTCGCGGTCACTGTCAGGCACGGGCCGCTCCCTGGTGGGCTCCTGGCTCAAACTGAACAGAACTGAGGACATTTTCCTGCTGTTTGCCCACCTCACCTACGTCACGCTACCCGTGCACCGAATAACCACAGGTGAGGTTCACAGTGGGGAAGGTGGTTCTGATCCTAATGGTGATTAGTGTTTATAATCAGCAAATTTTGTTGTATTTTGCCCTGAAGTGGCTATTAAGGATATACTCACACTAGGTGATCCAAACTGGCTCTGTACCGTGACCAGGCCTTTTTGAAAAGTTGGGCTGGGGCACAGTTCAGTTGTACTCGGGTACGGTATGCATTGTGTAATCGGCAAACATGTTCGAACATGGAACAAAGACGTGACATCAAGGATGCGACTAGCACATGTAAACTATATACATGAACCAGACCCGGAAGGAACAGACCGGGTAGGCCGTACAGACCGGGTAGGCCGTATAAACCCGGTAGGCCGTACAGACCGGGTAGGCCGTACAGACCGGGTAGGCCGTACAGACGGGGTAGGCCGTACAGACCGGGTAGGCTGTATAGACCGGGTAGTGACAAACATTTACAGGGCTATAAATAACGGGTATAAAAATCACTCTGGAAGCCGGGTTTTCGTTATGTTTAATAAATGTTTCAGACTTTAAACTGCAAAAAGTACTGCACCACCGACGTCTTTGAACTTCATTATTTCACAATATTTCCTTTTTTAAAAGACGTTGTGGCGGCCGAGGTGTTGTGTCCCTTTCTTTACAACCACATCAGTGCAGATCGCTTCCATGATACCAAACAGCAGCGTATGGTGTGCTCCGCTAACCAAATTGAATAAACATAAGGCTGAAAATGAATTTATACAGATTACTAACTTTTGGGCATCACAATACACCTCTCATTAATATTTTAGGTGTATAGTACTGAAAAACTGGCACCTGGACAGATTTTTACATCTGTTATCTAATGTCCTTGAAAGGAAAACATATAACAAACATGGCGGCAAAGGGATCACTTTGCTTTGTGGCAGAGGTGCAGTGTTTGCTGGTAATCTGGGCTGACGAGAGTATCCAGGAACAACTGGATGCAACACACAAAAACTCTGAGATATTTGGTAAAGTACAGAACTGTATTTTTATATACGCGCAGCACGATTTAAATGAAAATCATTGCGTTGCATACTCCATAAATCAATAGAGGGCCGTGTATGATAATACGCCCAAAACAACTCCAAATAAGCCGCAAAATTAGGACATAAATCAAGAACTCCATTTTCTGTGTTTATTCAACAAAAGTTGCACAGTGATGACAAAAGTGTGCTCGGGCCCTGAACGTTAAGCGAAACGTGAGTGCAGAAAAATGGGAGACTGGGGAGGCAGAACAATTGTGAGTACACTCTAAGACAGGGGTGTCAAACTCCAGTCCTGGGGGGTCGGAGCCCTGCACAGTTTTTTGGTTTCCCCTCATTTAACACACCTGATTCAACTCCTTGTGCTAATTACCACACAGCTCTTGGGCAGAATCATTTGCAGTGGAACAGGGAAAGAACTAAGCTACACAGGGCTCCGGCCCCCCAGGACTGGAGTCTGACACCCCTGCCCGAAGAGGTTTTAGTGAGGGAAACTTTGCCAAGCTTAGACAAAGAAGTGACACTAATTGTTGATTATGCCTTGGATTTATCATAATCTGGGTTTGCTGCTGCCACCCAACTAAAGCTACATGTAGGCCAGCCAGTTGTAGAATTCCAATAGCAGTCCACTTATTAAACCTTCTGAAAAAGAATATTAGAAGATGTATATTTAGTTAAAACTGCACAAAATGTGGTTTCAGGATTACATTTGCGCTGTTTCCAAAACTAATGTTGCATAAATTAAATCAGAATTTAATTATGAACAAGATCATTTAAAAAAAATTCCTTGTTTCCAGATATCCTGGAAGTGAGACAAAAGCCCATCCTGATGACATAGCGGACGCTGCGAGCGACTTCCTCGAACTCACTGCCAAGTGCCTAATTGCATCAGGCCACAGACAACACTACCACCTAGTGTCAAGACGGGAAGCCAAAAAGAGTGACACGGCGGTGTTTCACGATGAGGAACAGGGGGAAACGATAGCAAACCAGCCATTCAGAAGTGCCTCTATCTGACACCTGACACCTGTTCACAGGAGGAACAAGGCCGTCTGAAGCGACAGACCCCATTCGCTGATTCTAACCATCCTGCAGTTTCCTGTTGGGATCATCCGTAGCCCTCGACTGATGCACCGTTTATTAAACTTTGATCCGAAGGCAACGTCTCTACTTTCCTGTAAATACCTGCCACTCGGCCACTCACCAAAAGGCCTTCAGCTGGCTGTGTTGTGTAGCTTTTGCACTATGTTGTACTTTTGACACAGGATTCCTTTTTTAGGGATGTACCTTTAAGGGTTACGCTTGATGTTGTGGCCTTTGGTGTTTTTTGGTTTCTTTATATCAGCAGTGTTGGAGGCTGGATTACTGTATATTAACTGCTCTTAACCTAGTTGAATGTAACTAGGCAGTACACGTATTGTATCCCTGCTAATCTTTTACGGCAACCTCACTGATAGAGAAGTTTCTTTTTCAATGAAGTATTTTAAACTTTAATGTTAACACATTATGTGTATAGGGAATTTACACTGAGAGTAATTATAAGGACACATTGTGAGAGCAATTTGAGTAAATAGGACGCTAATAGAACAGTTGTTAATGTTGCTAAAACCCAAATATCACAAACTGATGTTTATTTGATATGCTATGTACAGAAAGTATTAACAGTGACAGTGTGCATGGGTAGAGCACCTGCTCACTTCCTGTCCTGTGCTTTGGCATATTTCCTCTCTACAAGGAGACAAACCATAGGAGGGGTATGGAAGTTAAGGCAGGTACAGCTAATCGGTTGGTGGAACCAGAGTCACTGCACTCCAGTAGTTTCCAAAAATGAACATCCAGTAAAGTGAATTCATGTACATCCTCCTGACAAGCTTACGGTTTTACTAGCTTGAGCTGAACAGAAAGTTTGGATATTTTTGAGTCGATGAACTTGTAAATATTCACTGTCTCCTGAACCTCAGGTAACGGCAGATGCTTAACTCACAGCAGAGGCAGTTAACAGGACAGCAAAGCTATACTGTTATTTTCTGTACTCCTCATGACCCTGACCTGGAGTAGTCACTAGAGGATGGATGGATGGATGGATGGGTCTCCTATACTTTAATGCCTACCCATGAGGTGTAACAAAACATGGACATGGTGTTTCACTGTAATTATCTTCTCTATATAGCTGACTTTCCATATCATGATCAACTATGTACCCATTCATAAAATCCAAGCTTTGTTTTATAAAGTAGTATCATTCTGAGAGCAACATGAACCATCCTTCACGATACTTCATTCAACCACATCTATTTCTGTTGAATACTTGCCGGCAAAAGTTTGACTAAAGTTTTGTATCTCTAACGTGTCTCCGAGCATCTCCCAGTCCCTTTGACTGAGCTTTCCATTTCTGAGAGCTTCGCAATTTTTTTAGGTTCACTTTGCCTTTTACGGTGGACAGGAGTGCCTTTGAGGCTGAGGCAGAAATGCGGTGTGCTCACGGATGGAAGAGGAAGAATGTTGACCTACCTGACTGGTCGCTGTCACGCCGACAGATGGAAGCCCACCAGAGGAGAACGTTACACCAGCAGGGCAAACTGCATCTGGAACACTTGGACACGGACCACCAAAGTACACGCTATAGGCTGCAGACGGACACTGTACTTAGAGACGCCAAAGCACAGCTCCTGGGAGCGTTGCACACAGAGGAGCAGCCATGTTAGTACGCTGGCCATAGTCCCGTGGCCTAATATTACTCTGCACTGGCTGACCCAGAGCTCTTCAGAAAACCAGTGCTTGAAGAACCCCTTTAATGATCTGAGCTTCCTGACTATCCCAACTTAACTCCATCCAGTGATATACACCTGTAACGGGTTCTATGAGGATCTTAGCTTCTCATTCTACTGCTCAGAAGCCCAGAGAGCAAACGTCCTCTTGAGTGAAACTTATGACTGCTTTGTGAGAGCTGAGCAAAACTGCAAAAACCACAAGGACCGATGTGTAATCTGAGCATTTTGCTATCTGAGGACAAGTATACTTGAGCAGCATTAAGAACTAATTTTCCAGTAATTTCTCACCTTTCCTTGTTTAATTTGTATGCTTATGCTGATGTATACAGATAGAAAGATGTTCATTCTGGAAGCCTGTTTTGTGGTGACACAGTTCAAATGCTTTAAACATTTTTTTAAATATTAACATAAATCCATGTGCATGTTGTCATAATTTGAATTTTTTTCTCCTAATTCCCTAAAATACAAAAGTTATCAGAAACTATCCCAGCTATGACTCATAGCTGCTTCAGCATATTACTTTTGTGATTAATCTTGCAGGTTGAGTCCACCCACGGTCCAAGTCAGGACAAGATGTGACCAGACACACCTTCAGAGCACCCACAAAGTAAACACGCCACCTAGAAAAAACCCTTGAAACACAATGTCTAACGCGTCTACTCTTGATGTTATTCATAAACCACATGACTTGAGGTAGGAAACAGGAGGAGGCTAAACTTCACAGTAACACAGCAAAACTTCACAGTAAAAAGGGGACCCATCCTTCAGTTACCAAGTAGGTTAGTAGCAGGTTTATCCAATGCTTATAGAAGGAAAACTAGATGGTAAGGGTGTTACTAGCTCGCTTTTACGGCAGAGCAGAGTACTAGAGAACAGTTATAAAGGATTATAAGATGTCTATCTTCTTTTCCCATGAATTTGCATTCAAGCATTTCAATTTGAGGCCCGAACACTCCAGATGTTTAATGTATGCTGCTGCCATTATCTTCCTGGAAGCCGGTCTCACTCCCTGGAAATCCAGCCCCTGCTCCTTCCAACCAAGGGCTGAAGGCAGGCAGCCCTGATCCTCACCAGGAAGAGCGGTGTGTAAGCAACGTCAGGATAACCAAGATACTCTAGACCGCAGACAGACATTTTTCCAATCTCAGTTTAATGTTTGAGTCAGTGTTAGGGTTAGCAAACACATACATGGCATAGAGTAACAGCACACGGACCCTGCAGAACTAAGAAACTGGTTAAAACCTAATTCAAAATTGGTTAAGTTAGCAGGTGATCGTTACCTGCTTTCCAATTAAAACTGTTTACTTTCTGCAGCTTTGCTTTTCGATTAGAAAAAAAATATATATTTAAGCTTTTCAGAATGGCTAGATCACCAGCGAGTGGCCCAGGTTATCACTGAGAGCCAGGAGAATTTGAATTCGTTACCGACCGTGTTTAGCGGAAACCTAAACCGCCAGAGAACACAAAACAGGCCACAGTCTGTGAAAGTGAATGTGCAGTGATTTATTGACCAATCACTCATACAAATGAGTCAGGCCGCGTTGCCTGGCGGGAGTCACCTCTGCTGGAGCAGCATGAAGGACACTTGGATGATGAGATATATATATATATATATATATATATATATAAAAAAAAAGTCACTCAGCTACACCAGTGTGGACGATATGAAAACAGACGGACTGAACAGCCGCAGACTCACATTCATCCATGACACTTACAGGTGTGGGGCTCCGTACAATATTATCTTCTTTGGGGAAGTGGAGGTCAGATGTAGTGGGGAGGGGACTGAAAAGGACTCAAATCTGCCAGTTGGAGGTGAAAAGGTCTCATCCAGCTCACTCAGCACAGGCAACTACCACTCCTGAATAAATATTCCCCATCACATCACTCACAGAGAAGTGGCTGAAGCTTTAAAAAAATAATAATATATAGATCTGTTTAGCCGAGGGCCCATTGACCCCGTGACACTCAAAACGAAGACTTTGTGAAATCACGTTTCCTTTAATTTACAAAAAAATACAAAGCAAGAAAATGCCTAAATGAGCAACAGGGTGCCAGAACAGCAGAGCCAGTAATAACATCTCCAATTACAGAAGCAAAACTGCAGACTTAGTAATTCCTGAAGGTTCCATTTCCTCATTAACCAGTAGCATGACATACAGAATCACAGCGGACTTGCTCCTACCCACACTCACATCTTCAAAATCTTTTGTTCCTTTCTGCCACAACAGTGTCCGAATTAATCAGTACCGCAGTTTAAAATCTTCGGGTCGATGGTGGCTTAGCAGCGGCTGGCTGACTGACCTCAATCTTCCACTGAACTACAGGATAGCAGCAAAAGTTCACGACTGACGGAATGTTTCTGACTCCAGGGAGCCTTGACTCGTTTTCCACGTTTAAAAAAAAATAAATCTTCAAAATGGTTCAATAAACAATATCCCCTAAGTTTCTGAAAAGAAACCTTTTTGCATGAGCAGTTTGGCCAGAAGCGAGGGTGTCTCACGCCTAGAAGCATGGCAAAAAAAATAACAATCCCATTTCACAGTATGACAACTGACTACTTAATCTAAAATATATACAAGCATGCTACTTAGCGACTTTCATTACAAAACTGTACCAGGGGACAAAGTATGTGAACCTCGAGTTACCACGACACGGTCTAGGGCCGGATTATCGCACATTCGACAACGAGGGACCGAAGGGCGTGGAGGGGAGGCAGAGGTAAGGGGGAAGGTGATCTGCTAAAAGGGACACAGCCTGTAGGGACGCCATTGGCGTTTGTTCAGTCCCGGCTGGGGGGGTGGGGCCTCACGCCCTCTTTTCCAGCAGGATTCTGTGCAGTTCGTCTGCGTCCTGGGTCGTTTTGACCCGGATGAGCAGCGGCACAGGGTTGGTGGGACTCTTCTCATCCACGGGGGGGTTGGGCACGCACACCACCATCACGTTATTCTTGCCCGTGCGTGAGCAGGGCATGGAGGCGGGCAACAGGATATTCAGGAGGATGTTTCCTGGGGAGAGACAGGATCCTTTTAAACAGCTTCATGTCTCAGAAGACAAGAAAATAAAATGCAGAACACCTGAATGGAACAGACAATAGGGGAGGACTTCAGTGGAAAGCAATACAGATGGAATTTTCCATCCATCCATCCATCATCTGTAACTGCTAATCCTATTCAGGGTTGCGGGGCAGATGGAATTTTATTTTGAACAAAAAACATTTCAGTGTCCCGTCAGGATAACCAGCTGAGGCCTTGAACTGTGTAGCTTAACACCAGAGAGAAAACACAGATGTTTATAAACTATACTAACATACAGCAGTAACAGTAAAGCAAGATTTACACAACAGGCATTTCTCAGCGTGGCCACTAGAGGGAAGACAAGCATTTGTATTAAAACCATCGGCACCAACCAGCCTATGCCAGCTTATAGGTACTTTCCTCAAACACAAATCACACTCCCCCATTTAACCCACTAATACTATTAACACAAGTAAAACAAACTAAATTAGCGGAAAGCAGAGAGGAGGGCTCGCCTTACCCAGGTTGGTGTCGGCCCGCACCAGGAGCTGAGTCTTCCCATCGGCCACCTGCTTCAGATGCAGCGTCCCCACTCCCTTCTCCTTAAACTCATTCTCTTTCTTATAAAACAGTTTGCACCTAAAAATCAAGAAAATTCCAAGCGTGACGGAGAACATTCCAAAAGTGTTGTTTTGCTACGTACTACAGTAAGGAGATGCTCCCATTAAACACACTTGGTGAGTATTAGTGTCCCCAAACTGATTGGGGGTGGGGGGGCATTTACATGCCCATAAACATTTAGCAGCAATAACACCTCCCTGCTCAGTATCACCGGGCTATCTGGCACATGGCTGCTCTACACACCAACAGCCCCCTTTTGTGGTCACGCTCGGACAGAGACCCACTTCTTAGAGTAGAACGCGTCGTCCTCCTGGACCTCCGTGACCACAGGCTTAGGGGGCTCCTCTGACTCTTCGTCGGCTCCTCCGTTCTCATCTGCGTGGAGGGAGGGACGACACACAGAGCCATAAGCGTCAGAGATGGAATGGTGATTCAGGAAGATCCCTGATAACTCAAGGGCCCCCGGCTCCGTAAGGGAGCCCAAATGGCCCTTGAGCAATTTACATTGGACTCCTGTAGATATACAACAGGCAAAGTGTTATACCGTGATACTAATTACTTTGGGTAAACATGCAGCAAACTGCCCACTTGAGATGAACAGCTTCACTGAAAGGAACTTTAAACTTATAATGCCGCGTCAGTGCAGTGAGACACTGGCCACAAATGACATTCACATATTCATCACTAATAACCTGATGGCAGCTGCGATTCAAACAAGATTAATATCTTAGCAAGCAAAAAAGGAAACAAATACTTTTTTAAAGAAGCAAAAAAAACAGAGAATCACAGAGAAACTGTACTGTCTGGGCGCAGGCACAGCAACAGGCCACTTAAAGGGTTTTCATCAGGGCACCGGGGGGGGGCCCAGACTTCTGCATATAACCCCGTCCCCTCCAGCCTAACCCTTCTAGCATCGGAGGTCCCTCACAGGCACAGGGGGCTTTACCTTTCCCTCCTGCACTGTTTGTCGCCTCTGCCTTGGCGCCGCCAAAGGAGAAGCCACTCGCCGTGACGGCGGCCCCGTGGCCCCCGAAGAGGGAGGTGGAGGAGCTCTTGGTGGAGAAGGAGAAGCTGCCCGCTCCGCCGGCACCCAGGGGACCCAACAGCGAGGCATCCACCTTCTTGCCGAAGTTAAATGTGACGCCGGATGGAACCGTCTGCGGGGCGGCGCTCTCTTTTTCCTGGGCGAGCAGAGTTGCCCCTGGCAAGGAAGCTATCCCACTGCTGCCTCCGGTGGAGGATGCAGGGGCGGAGGCAGCAACCGCGGCCCCGGCGGGCTGGGAGCCCCCCTGCTTGGCTGCCTCGCCCTCTGAGCCCCCGCCATACTGCCGCTCGATGCTGGCCAGGTGCTGCTCGTAGTCGCGGAAGATGGGGTTGAGGTCGCACAGCGGGTTGTCGTTGACGTGCTTGGTGATCCAGTCGCGCACAGAGTAGTTGAGCGCCGTCAGCTGCCGGCTGTACTCCCGGCTGTTCTGAGGACTCTGAGCTGCACCGGGGGCGGGGCCATTGGGCTGCCTGCCGCCCACGTCAGTGGCGGGGGGTTGGGAAGAGGCGGGGCCGTTGAACGCCAATGAGCCTGAGTGGGAGGGGGGATTAACAGAGTGAGTAACAGAGCTCAGCTTCTACATTTCCCCTCCTTCCTGATAAATAAAGCTACAGTCAATGAACAGCTCCAGGACCATGGCGCTCCTCTCTCCACGTCTGTTCTGATAGACGGCACACAGCCACATCAGGCATCTGCGTCCCTACCGCGCGACTGCCACCATGCTGTTTGGCAGCACGACTGCCAAACCGCTGCAGCAGACGGCCACCTCTCTGGAGGTGGGTGTGGAGGCAGATGGTGCAGCACACAGAGAGTCATAGCCAGGCTCCTCGCATACGTCAACCCACAGGCACCTGAACAAAACATTTCAGTGCGCATTTTCCAACCCTGTCTGAAAAGGCAGGTATCCTGTTTGGACACAGCAGCACAGAAAACCATAATAAAAAGGCTACTGTTCAAGATTCAGTCTGGTGCCACTTTACATGCTATACTGACAGCGATCGGTAACAGACTGCCATATTCTCCAAGGTGCCCCCTATCTCGGGTCCCCTGCTTCCCGGGATGATCACGGCTAGCCTCTAGTGGATTAACAGTTATAGAATGCAGATGGATTGTCAATAATTGGTTAATGCCCCAAGAGACAGCTGACATTCAACACACTTCTCTAAGTCATGCCTGCTTGTTTGTTCTCTATAGCCCAAAAGGAGGGAGTCAACTTGGATTTTACTGGAAACAACCAACTCTGGAGACAGGCGAGTTCCACAGTAGGGCTGAAATGATTACTCAGATAATCTGATTCATAAAAACCCTGCAGGCATATTTCTCTGCCTCGATCACTGGCTTTATGATCCTCAGTAGTCTACACTATCATGCACAGACTGCAGCAGCGTATGGACAATATTAACTGGAGCACCGGGAGAGAAGCCTATTGGGGTGTGGAGTAATGAAGAAAAACGAAAATGGGGAAAATGAAATGGAAGAGACGAGTGGTAGAACACAGCAGGAAATATTGAAAGTTGGGGAGCATTGCAAAGAAAATACTACACAATGCAAACACTGCGAGTTCAAACACTGCGAGTTCTAATGTTCAACCTCCTCAAAGTTTTTGCCATTTTCTACCACTCATCGCTTCCTTTTGCACCATTCAAGTGTTTTATCAAGTTATTAGTCTCAATTTGAAAGGCAGCTTGCAGAGGATGGTGGCGCCAATTATATCGATCACAGAAAACTTTATTTTATATTGTTACAATGCCACTGCAAAAAGTTTAATGACATTAAACATTAAAATTTGCTGACATTAATGACGTTAAAATTTACTTGGAGCATTCATTGAAGAGCTACAAACTGCTCACTCTGTCCACTACCATTAGTCTGGTAAAAATATACATTTCTTAAAATATTGATGAATTCAGTCCCTCCATAAAATGGGGCACCTATCTGTTAGCAGCTAATTATGCTAGCGACTAGCACCAACAGATTACATTGCACTTTAACCTTTATACCACAAAAGAAGCACGAGATAGCATATAAAAGGTTAAAATGCACAATAATTTCTTGCCATATCAGCGCAAATGCACATAAAATAAGTACGCTTTTGCACTGTTACAACAAATCGATTGCTGCACGTATCACTTTCAAATGTGAATGGATATTTGCATATGTGGATTGTTGAACATAATACTGCCTTTGTGATAATTGCTTTAAGTTAAATAAACTAAAAACAGTTCCAGTGAGGAAAAAAAAAAATAGTGATATGCAGCTAACATTGCTTGGACCCTTAATAACAGAACCTTTCTGTTCACAATCTCTGACTATGAAATACACAAGTAATTCACTTATAACTCAGCTGTGGAATCAATGTTTTTTCGCACCACAAATGTAACGTTCTCCTTGGGTTTCATGCATTTGTTGTTTGTGGGCGTATCCGCAGTCGCCTTGAGCCACTTCTGATTGGTGTGCATGACAGGCACGCAAAGAGCACAGCACTTCCGATTGGTTAGAACAGTGGTTCCCAAACTGGGGGGCGCAGAGGTATTGCGGGAGGGGCACACCAATGGGATAGCCTCAGGGGCATGGGCCACCTTAAAATAATCTCTTCACAGACTGGATGATTAAACAAATAAAGCAGCGCAACATTACAGTAACTAACAATAAATAAACCACTAACTTACGTGTACTATTAGAGCATTTATGTAATTAATTTAAACTTTATTTTACCAGGTAAATGAATCTGAAAACCAGTTCTCACTGCTTTACGTGATATTCAGGAGAAATAGCAGATAATGCTTCGGAACTTCCTGGGATACAAACGTCATACAAACGACACGTTCTTCAGCCAATAAGGGCAAAGTTGTGTCGTCACGGAGGCTGTTCCAGTTTGATCAGCCGGCTGAGAGGTGCTGTACGATCTATCTTAAGTCGTCTTGCTCTTGCAAGGTTTTTGTACCATGTGACATGGTGACGTGTGACGACGTTTTGCAGCGCCGGACAATAAAATCTAACCATATCATGAAAAACGCGGTTTAAAATTTTCTACATGAAGTGCAGGGAGACTATCAATTAATGGGTGTGATTTAGTGTTGTTTTGTGCTATAGTATAGGCTGAAACCTGCGGTTATCATTAAAAACAAAATGCGGTAATAGTAAGACAAACTTTAATTTGTCTACGCCAATGAATATTAACAGGAATGTTGAATCTGAATTAGCATAATTTCAAACTTATGCTGGACTTATTTTTAATTGATTGATTTTCTCCCACAGTGGTGAAATTGCACCATTTGTATTTTGTAATTGCATTTGTTTAGCTCAGTTAGAAAAGGGAGTTGTATTTCAAATAAAGTTTGAATCTGAACCTGTGTAGTTTGAATGGGGGGGGGGTGCTCAATAATGTTCCTATCTAGAAAATGGGGGCCCTGCAGAGAAAGTTTGGGGACCACTGGGTTAGAATGACACACAAGGATGACGGCATGGATTTGTAAGTTCTCATGGTAGTTTTAAACCCTGGGCCAGAGGTGCTGTATAATGCATACCCTAAATTTCAGCCTTTGTGATGCTAATCTGGTTGTTTCAAATCAGGATTTTGATATGAAATCGATAAATTGTTCAGCCCTACTTCAGATTTTGGTCTGAGTATTATTATATGTGCAAATGGCTCATCCATGTTCACCACTAACAGCATTCTGAACACGCTCGTGTGCCATCTACACGTACACATTTTATATTTTAAACTTTTCAGTTTAAAATCAGTCATCAGCGCATACACTGCAAACAGAAGCTAGCCAAAATTCATCATACAAGCATGATCATACACTGCAGACTGCTAAACATTAAAGTTGATAATAGTAGTCAAAGCCTATCCAGCTCTCAGTAGATACTGGTAATAAAATCTGTACAAAAAGAAACTACAATACGAGCCAAATGTAGAGTTATGCAGAAACAGTCATTGTGACATCTGATAAAAATTCTGCTGCAATACACTGAAGGTGAGAGTTAACAGCCCATGAAGCAATAACCTCAAAGCGACAAAGTTTTTTTTTGTTTTTTTTTTTTTTAACAACAGAAGGGGAAAAGTTCTAGGAGGACACTGGACCTGGCCCAGTCAGATTTGACAGTTACGGGCAAAGTTACTTTGAAAGTGAACAAGCAAAGTTTCAGGCAAGGATTTTTCCATGAAATGTGAAGCCAAACCATCACTAAGACCAGTAATAAAATGGGGCTAGAGTAATACAGAATAAAACTGGCCTGATTTCCAATTAAAAAGGAAGAGGATATGGTTAAGGTCCAACTTCACCCCATGAATATCTGGCAAACACAGAACCCATTATCAGGCAGACTAGTAGTACCTACCTGTGGTGGTCTTTGCTGTGGGGGTGGAGCCAAGTGTAGAGAGGGTGGGCGGGGCAACTGCACCACCATTCCCATTCGTCAGAGTGGACAGGGTCTTGAAGCCGGTGCCATTCCCCAAGCCTGCAAATGAGGCTGCACCTCCCCCTGTCCCCATTGAGGTCATTGAAAAACCTTTAAAGCCTTTGAAAGCACCTCCGACCTCACCCTACGGAGAGAGAGGGACTGTTCAGCAAGGAGGATCATTTTCCTACTTGTAACGGCACTTTTAGGCAGATACACGTGGGCTCTGTGAACATCCAATCATCTGACCGGAGATGATGATCACGCATTCACAATCTCTGGGTGCAAACAGGCCAAAGTGGTGCGTTACCTCAGTCGCCATGCTTCTGCGTTTTGCCCTCTTGATTGGCCGGTTCTTCAGTACATCTTCGCTTGCAAGGGAGAACGTTCCGGGCTATGGGAGGGGTATTTCAATGAAGAAAAATTAAAGATTCAAGAGGTTTATTCGTCACATACACAGTCGTACACATACAACATGCAGTGAAATGTAACCATGGTCACTCCAAGCAGCTGTGCATGATAACAAAATATAGAGAAAAAATAAGGAAAAATAATAAAGGATAAAATATATATATGAAATGTTCAGCTGTGTATAATAAAGGTGTCATACAACAGGCTTATGGGGTCCACCTCACCACAACGGTGGAGAAGATAATCCTAAGGTAGTATGAAGGCAGTCCAATGAAAGATCTGGGGTCTGTGTCATGAAGCAGGATTTCTTGCTACCGTGTCAGACTTAAGATTACCCAGTTTAAATAGACTCTACATTTGTTTACTTACAATTAGCCCAGGCTACCTTAAATCCAACAAGTTATACAGCTAAGCAAAGAATTTCACTTTGTGTCCCCTGCTGCATTACAGATAAATCAGAGCTTTCCCTATCTGAACTCCCTCATGTGCTCAGACATATTCTGGGCTTTACGTGCTGGCTCATCTGTAAATGTGCAGACTAAGATGGCATGACCTCACACTGTCTGTCACCCAGAAGTCAAACTGGGCAACTCAGACAGGCAACATGACAATTTCAGCCTGCACCAAATCAATCGGGGGGGGGGGGGGGCAGAGCGAAGTAGCTTGTACCTTACCTCTTCTCCTTCATCTTCTTGATCCCAATTCCGGTCGGTTAACTCTTTATCTGCTATCCTCTTCGCCATCACAGCTCTGATCACTTTAAAATGAAGGCAAACAGTTTCAGTCGAACATGTAGAACGTCTTAATCATACAGACTTTGTTTCACATGACTGCATCAAACATCCAAGTCATTTCAAATTGTTCTGGTTGGTTCAGAATAAAACGATACAATCCTACTTCTACAAATCTAAAGTGAACACAACCGCTGAATGGACAGTAGTGTCGTTTTTGCCTTATCATAAACCTTATTCGCCCGATAAACAACCAATATAAGCATTGGCAACACTCTTATTCAGTTGAGACATAAAAAAACATAAAAGGTGCAATAATACTTCTAGCTATAAGAAGAACAGTGACATCTGAGAAAGTTATTAAAAGGTGACCGAAAAAAATAGAGATTGTTTTTACTTTATAACACGATAAACGGCATCCCTATATAGACATAGATCTGATGTGAATGTCTACATTTAAACTCAAAACGAAATAAATGGAGACTAGACACACTATTGTTCCAGAATATAAAGCGAAATTAAATTATTCTGAACACTTCTTTAGTTGTTGACTTTTAGTTAGCCATCTTAAGCACTTGACCATACCTTAACGTATCATCAAACCCATCACAAATCCCACTGCCTTTATACGCAAACTCAGCCACGATAAAACCTTCGGGCTACTCTTCAGCTGTGACACTGCTTAAAAACGTCTTTATTCACCATCTCTCTATCCCGCTCTGTAAACTACTAGCTTCACCTTTTCTGGCTTTAACTACCGGTGCCGTCCGACATCCATGCCGTTTCACCGCCTCGGTACCGGGCAATAACAAGCGCGACACCAGCAAACACACCTTTATCGCAAACGAAACAAGTCCCCAACTGCCCCCAACAGCGACGCCGATATCCAGGATCTTGAAACTGCAACAAATGATTAGTTTTATACCCAAATCAACTTTACGCTCGTCCCCTTTCACGCCGCCATTTTATGACACCGAATAACCGCGCGCCTCGCCTCCCTCGCCGCGCAAGCGTGAAGAGGGAAGCCGCCACCGGTGCATCCTGGGAAAGGCAGTTCCGGCGTCTTTCCGCGCCCATTATCACGTTCAATAACGGTTTGATGTAAAAGATTCACGGCAGAGAGCCGTTTTTCGGGTTTCGTGCATTTGATAAGGGGAGTTAGCAATTTTGCAACTGAAAGCTCTGTTTTAATAATTTCCAAAATATATGTTTTGTATGGTTTTCTGATAATTACATAGCCTACTGGGTACTTTTTCTCCTGAAGGAATTATAACTGGTATTAAGCTACATAACACAATAACATTCAATGATTTTTTTTTTATTAAATCAAAACTAATTAAATAGATATTTTTGTTTGGAGAGTTTCAGGAAAGATGATCTCAGTATGAAACCTTAGATCAACTAGGCCTCAGCTGCAAGGAAACAAACACAAGACCTTAGAGATTGCTGGAAAGATAATAATACACTATGGACTTCAGGGGCAGGTGGCTGAGCCCCAAGCTCTAAAGGTTCTAGATAATTCCAGCCAAACCAGGAACAGGTGCTAGAAAAAGGAGGAGGAGAATAGAGAGCCTAGCAACAGCAGGAGACCCCTGACCAGCTGGCAAAAAGGCACAAGTGGAAACCTTACAATTATTCAAGGACGTTCAAGAAGCTGTCCGCGCAGTTTTGTATGCATATTGTAGAGCTTTCCATTCTTAAAGGAATAGTTATTATTTTGTGTTTGTAACTTGCTTTGTTTATATGCAATGGAAGAAAATCACAGAGCTCAGTGCCATGCTAAAATTTAAGGACTTAAACATTCCCAGGTGCATAATGGCTGAATGCATTTCCTCCATTTTGGTGGTTTAATAGCTTTATAACCTCAAAACTAGAATTTCCAGTGTGTCTAAAGCACTAAAGCTTATGTTTTTTTACACCCCTAAAGTGCTTCCCTAAAGCGTATCCATTTGGACGTCTGTGAGCCCAGCAGATACTGTTACATGGTCTTGAAACAGGAGTCTGCTTCACAATGCTTGAGAGGAGCAAGACCTCAAGTCAAGATTTCAGGCTTGATGAAGCTGTGGGCCAATAAAGAAAGTGGCACCCTGGGAATGATGTAATTTTCATTTTATTATATACTTTGAGTCCAATCATGCTCACCAAGATAACAGATCTGTTTCATTGGTACAATCAATACATCAAAATTTGGTGAAATAATGCATCAAAAGCAAGAATACACGAAAAACAAAAATATTTGAGAGGCTAACATGCTGAAAATATTCAACAAATGTACACTATAAATTCTATACTATCTTTGCAGAGAATTATTTTAATATCACACTTGGCTTTAAATATATTCAAAGATAAAGGCAATTCTCATTACATGTAGGTACATATAGAATCATACAGAGAAGAACTAGAGGTGACATAACAAGAATGTTCTCTACATAAACTAATGAAACCCTTTTCTATTCTTATTAATTAGGTGTGACTCAAAGACATTAGATAGGTATGTTTTTTATTTTATGAGAGAGTTCCCTTCCCATACATGACTGTAATGATAAAATTACATGTGAACAGGGGGCTTTCCGCCAGGGGAAATTACCCTTTGAATTAATGAATCTGCTATTGTGACTGATCAAAGACGGTTGATTAAAAACTGTCTGGTTGGTTCAGTTTGAAGTGTCTGGCATCACAGATAAAGTCAAGTATAACCAAATTGAAAGCAAACGATCATAATTAATAATTCATTCATATTAAATACTCCCACTTACTATGGGGATCTTCATGGCAAAAACCTGAATCATATACAATGGAAGTTTTCAGATGAAGCATCCGGTTTTAGAGCTTCAATATTTTAGTGATATGTCTTTGCATTTTTCATTCTATGTTTACTTAACAGTACGTCTTTTTCTGATGCAGTATGCTACTGATGTGAAAAAATTAATATATGTTCACTAGCTATAATGACCAATTAAATATGCAAACTAGAAGGTTCATTCCAATAAATATGTAATCTGTACACAACGTATTTGCAATATTTTGATGGAATGATAGCGCATGTTTTTCGCCACATAAATGGAAATGATGGTGTAACTGTGTATTATAGCTACAAAAACAGTTTAAACTCCTGCCCTATCCAGTTGGCAGCTGTGTGACACGAATAAATAATGGAAATACTCCTGTGTTGTCAGGCAGTATTCAGTCCCTTTTGTTTAGAGCAGTGTTTCCCAATCCGGTCCTCAGGGAACCACAGCTGGTCCACATTTTTGCTCCCACCCAGCCAGAAGCTGGGAGGGAGCAAAAAAGTGGACTATCTGTGGGTCCCTGAAGACCGGATTGGGAAACACTAAGCACAAAGAACTCAGTTCAACAGCAGGGGAAGCCACTTGTTCTTGTTATCTTGACTGATCACCATCACTAGGTTAAATACTCCATCGCTTGCACACTTGTCTTGGTTTGTACTGATGCCCTCTGCTGTTTCAACAACTTATTCAGCTTAAATATATTACAGCTTAAATATATCTTCTTTATATAAAGTTTGTAATATAAATTAGGCCTATTTTATTAATATAATTGCTGAGCTTCAGGGACATGTTTCAATTAACTTAATTATTGTTCTTTATAAGATTAAAAAAAAACTAATATGAAATAACAAATAAACACTCATTTAACCTATCCCAGCCTTGTTTAAGTATAATACATGCTTCCCCAAAATCTGCCCGTAAATGAGGTGTTTATGGGTGGTAAATATGGAGAAGCTCACAGATGACACTTTCCTTGTTTAACTGGTCATCCTCCCATTAATTCTTGCTCATGTCATATTTTGACATCATTGATAAAAACATATGTGGAGTCACTATCAGCGTTAGGGGCCCAAAGAGACCCCGATTGTTACTTAAATCAGGGAAACCTATAGCAGATGAGGATAAATGGGCATAATGACACAATACACTCCTTGCTTGGTATGGATAATAGTTACTGTGATGGCATCGATAACATAACGGAACTATTCCAGGAAAGGCATCACACTCATCCATATATCAGATACTTTCATTCTTACTGCCTATCCAAACAGCATGCCATTTGGCTCCTGTCAAAGGGTTTTGTGCCAGGCAATAAATAAATAAATAAATATCAAATATTTGATTTAATGAATATAACCACATTACTGTTATCCCATGAAAATGCACAAGAACAGCAGCTGGATTATTATTATTATTATTATTGTATTATCAACAGCATGAATAATATGTTATACTTTGATGGCAAATAAGCGCATCAAAACTTTAAGTATTTTCCTAGATGGGTAGATAATAAAATAAGTGTAAATTGATAAAGACAAAACTACTACAATTCATGTAGAATAATTTGGCCTATACAAAGTGAATATCTAATATACTTAATTCGACTAATGACAATTATACACTCACACACACACACACACACACATATATATGTAATGAGTATATATATATATGTGTGTGTGTGTGTGTATGTGTGTGTGTGTGTGTAATGAGTTGATGCGCTTACATAAAATCGGCAGTGTTAATTCAGTGTAACAGTGTAGGATTGTATAAGTACACCCAGCTCAACAGTATCGCTACCTATTTTATTGAGGTTTATCACTGCAGCGTGGATGGAATGAAACCCTCCCCTGTCCCTTTAGGGAGCACGTATTATATAGGTTATATTTGAAATGAACCAATTGGCTTTTCTATGCCCCCCATACCAGCAACGTCTATAAGGATATGGAAACTAACTGTCAGAAATGTTGCAACGGAAAGCGACTGCAGGAGTTTGCAGGAGTCAAAGAGTTTCACCACTGAGCCATGAAATGAAAAGTAACAGCTGATGTAGTAAGGCGGTGGCTACAGAGCCTCCCGCTTGTAAGGTGTGGGGGGAGGGCCGCCTCATGCCCAAAACTGCCCTTATCTGTGTCACCGGAATAAAGCCCGAGCATTATCGCAAATGGAAACGGCCGCCTTTATTTTTCGCGTCTACGCTATAAATAGCAATCAAGACCTATTCCTAAGCATAACGAATATGCTAGGTCGGTTGGCAAATTAACCATTTAATCAGCTGAATCTGATTAGACAAAAAAATGAGGGATGGGGTGGCGGCATTGTAGCAATTCTAGTACGTGATTCACATTAACTTGTGTTTTAAAATAGATACGAGAGGATTATTAATAGCAAGCGTCGTAGAAAAATGTCGCTGTCCAAGGTACCATCCATTATTCCTCGGGTCTAATGTACGTACGTGCATTCTCGTGAATATCGAATGTCTTAAAACAAGGCGTGCATGCTATTAACTTGTGGCACGTGTGCTTGGATATTCTGAAGAGGTTCACATAACGCTGGTGTTTTTTTTTTTTTAACTGTTGGCAATATGCTTTTTTTAGTTGCGATAAAAATGCTCAGCAATACTACTGGTGCTCTTCGGTAGTTCTCGGAGGACAGCCTCCCCTCCCAGCTAACCCACTCCAGGGCGCATCTACGTTTTTTTGTCGCTCCACTCCCCGATGGCCGGAGGCACATGCAGGGTACTCCACTCCCTATTGGGCCCGGCCGCGATCCCTTTCGCACCGCAGATCAACAGCCTCCAATTGCGACTTGACTTGTGTGCTGCGGTGGGAGGGTGGAGGAGGAGGAGGAGGAGGAGGAAGAGGGGTATTAGCGAGGGGAGGGGGCTTACACAAATCCTTAGGCATCGCACAAGGGGAGCTGAAGAATATACTTGTAAAATATGCCTGCATATAAATCACTTGCAATCGGACAAGTAGTTTTCCTAAAACAACGGGTCATTGTTGCACCGCAGTGTGTTTCTTTTGAAGGCATCCCCGTAGCCGAGTCCACATAACACAGGGAAGAGTTAAAAGTTGCCTTTTGGAGCATAGTCATTAATTTCAATATGTCCTCTCTAGTGGCAAAATTTAACAAGAATGTACTTTGAAAGTCATGCTGGTCATGAATAAATATATGTTAGAGAAACGATTAGGCGATTGTTGACAATTCGAATAGAAGCTCAATCGAGTTTCAACAGATAAAAAAATATGATTTTACGGTTTTACATAGTAATTTCTTCATTACAGGTGCATATGCATATAAGCAGTTTTGATAATCCAAGGGAAGTTATATATCTTATTTTTAAAAGCATAATAATAATAATAATAATAATAATAATAATAATAATAAATGTCTTCGGATATATTATGCGTTTAACTTATGGAAACAAAAACTGTTTCAAGACATACAGCCTATACATCCCAAAGTAAATTATATGGAAGAATGAACAGGTTTATTACGAAAAAGACACTTTGGGGTCCATTTTATCGCAAAACAAATTCCAGAATCTTGAGTTTCTCAGTTTCCCTTGCAGTGCGGAGAGGCTGTGAGTGCGCATGACAGTACGTATGTGTATGTGACAGAAAGGGGGAGAGGGAGACAGAGGAGGGGAGAGTTCTGCTCTTCTTTCACCGCTCCATCCGGGAACTTTCGAATTAGCATTGACAGCCGAAGAGCAACTTTTCCCCAAGCAAAGTGAAATCAAGCCGCGCACTCGGACAAAATATAGTCCTCGGGATTTCAAGTTTTATTTGTCGATGAAGGAAAGCGATTAGCTGACGGATCGCGGAAATCGACCGGGTGCCATTTTAGGAGTGGATCTGTCCAGGTGCTGAAACCTTTCTTCCGTCTTTGGGGCACTTTGCCGACTGGCGTAAAGTGAGTGATGAGTCCTGTTCGCAGTAAAGAAACACGAACTTGCTTCTCAGACTGAGTAGTTCTTTCTTTCGATTGTTGTTGGTCGCTTTAAAAAAAATCTTTATTTTTTTCGGAAACTTCACACCGATCGCCTTGAAAGTGACGGAAAAGTGTTTCGGGAGTTTCGGAAGATGGACTTACAGGGCCCGCAGGAGGCGGTGAAAGTGGAAATCCAGTGTCATCAGGTAAGCGAAATGAATGTTTATTATAGCCTTAGTGGTGTTTGGAGCGAGTGAGAGTGAAAGAGTGTGACGGGATGGAGAGGCTCAGCACCGAGGTTCAGCACCGCCGATCTCAGCCATCCACTTCGGGGTATGTGCTACTCTTGTAGGGCAGCTTCGTGTACTTTTTGGAGTAGTTTGGGCCATTTTATGCCTCTTTTTCCGAAATCGGGACTCGCTTCTGAGTGATAATGCGGCGGTTTGTGTGCAGGGATCGCTACGAGACTTGAATATTTATGAGGCACAAACTGGCTGGCCGTGTGCTGCCCGCTGCTTTTGTTTCTCCCCTCTCACACACAGCGACTTCACACACTTTTTATATTAATCTTTTATTCTGCCTCGTCTTGGAAACTAGTTGCACGGATGAAGCATTGAGCGGCAGGTACACGGCGATCCCCGAAGCATCGCTATCGCCTTAAAAACACGGCTGTCGCAAGGTGGTGGTGGGGGGACTGAATGGGAAATAATAATAATTTTAAAAGGAAAATAAACTTTATCGCCACACTTCTATCTTTTCTCTCCCCCGATCCTTCCATCTAATGCGCGTCGGTTTCACTGCTTTGTCCTTAGTGTGACTTTGCAGAGAAACGCGGCGTGTCCGTGTAAGTTTTTTTTTTAAAATTTTATAATCAGCTTTGATTTAATGTTTTCACGCTAATTGTATTCTGCATTCAATCGTAGGATGGTGAGCGTAAGAAACAGCAACACGAAAGGCAAACAAGAGTAACAGCCCTAAGTGAGAAACAAGTAAGGTTCTTTTTTAAAACAAATACATGTAATGGGTAGTAAAAACTGCCATAACAGTTCCATGTCACGGTCAGTTTTTAATAAGTCGACGTGCGAGGAAAGCTGCGCCTTTCATCAGCATGTATTTAGAGAAAAGTCAATCCCTGTCTTGTTTTGCTTGAGATCGGTGTTTTTCGGGGTAAACAGCGGTTTTTTTGTTTGAATGCACTTTAAGTTGTGCAACGTGAAATGTTGGGAAAAATAGCGTCCATTTTGAGTAGGTCGACATGATTCTGGAGAGTAATACAGGAGGGGATACCAAGAGCTCGCAGCCCACTTTTCCCCGATCGTCATACACCCAAGAAATAAAGTGTAAAAAAGTGAGTGCCCGTTTGCTTTGCAATGTTTGCATTTGTAAAGGGACTTATAGGTTACTTTGCGATCTTGAGGTATTATTTCTCCTTGGTCATATGATGACGTGGTAGCATTTGATTCGACTTTGGCTCTCGCACTTTTACTTTTTAATATTATTTTTTTAAATAAAACATCGCACGAATAACCGCGCTAGAAGAGAGACTGATCTCCGTCTGTTCGTCTTTTTTTTCCTTCCCTCCCCCAATCAAAGTGAAAATGGTGCACACAGTTGTGGTGTTGCATGCAAAAGCCGCCTTCCGTCGGTCCGACTTTTGCACCGCGGAGAAGCGCTTTCAGGCAGCGCAGGGATGCGCGGCGGAGCCCCTGCTTTCGGTTTCCATGTAAAGTTAAAGAAGAGACGCCGGGGGACAAGAAATCCTCGGTGGCGGGGCTGCTTTTATATGCTCCGAGCAGGAAGCAATAGGGCCCTTGCTTAAGTTTAATCAATTTCTCAGGAATGCAGTTTTCAGCACTTGGAACAGCGCCTTGATTTTTTTTTATCCTCGTTAATTAAACGCGGACGAAGTATCGGGCGGAAATGCACTGGAGACTGGACGAAATACGGGGATTTTTTTCTTTACCTTCCCCCCCCACCCCTGCTGCTGTTTTTCTTTAAAATGTGAATAGGGGGGCTGCTGTTTTGATGGTATTTGTGTAAAGCACTCCAGTATGATAGTGGAAGATTCCATTTCGCACCGAAGGGGGCTGGGGGGGGGGGCGGTCGGTCGGTTGGTTTCTCCCTAACATGGAGAAAAAGTCTGCAGAGTTTGGCGGCGGTGGGGGGAGGGATGGGCCCCCATTCATGCTGAACATTACCATTTTGATTGCTTTGATGCTGTTTTTGGACTGGGGCGGGGGTTGAAGAGAGAGAGTGAGAGAAGGGGGTGGGGGAGAGGTAGAGGAGAGAGGGAGAGAAAGACGAAGTCAGCACAGCTAAGGGAGGGTTTGATCGCCGCATGTAACCTATTCTGTGCTTCACATTAACAAAATATGACCCAAAATTAATTGTAGTTTCTCGTATATACGACGAGCTGCGTGGGGTATACGATAACTGTTATGATCACAACTGTTTAGTATGTTAGATAACTAATGAAAGCGCTCGATTTGTATCCATGCATAATATTTATATATTTGAGTAGTACACAACATATACATATACTTTAATCACATATGTAACGACACAAATCCTTGCCAGTTTTTGGAGTGTGTGTGTTTGTTATTTTTCACATGCTTTTATGTGCTAAGAAAACTTAATTTGTTAGCGGGGGAATTACAAAATGTAAATTAAAATGTGTAAAACACCGAGACTACCTATCGCTTTGTTGTTCGTTATGCTGCGCTAGAAGGTTATAATTAGGACTGCAGGCAATACGTGCTGGAGATGTGAAGGGCTTTATTATGTGATATAACAAATAAAACGGCGTGACTTGTAGTTTTTGTAGAATTCTGAGTGATTTGCTGTTAATTAAGTTTATTGTTAAATGCACATTAAGTGCATTTTATTTTAGAAATGTGCTGTCAGCTATCAAATTATGCATAAATGTCGGAAAAGTGCTTTACCAGAAATCATTTGTATTTAGTTCCAGGCTGACAGTTTTTTGCAAGTTAGTAATATATTAAAAAGAGAAAGAGGATTAAAGTTTATTGCACAGACTCATATATCATGGGGATCAGGCAGGCAGTTGGACTTAGTCCAGATGTTTTTTTCTTTTCTAACTACCTCAGGAGTTTTATTTCCTTTTCCTTTTATTTCCACTCAGATAATTAATGCCAGAAAAAGAAATATTGTGGATTGTTGTTCATCTTTGAAGCCACTCTTGTTGTCAAACGATTTAGGGGAAGATTATGGGAAGGTGTATAAATTGAACAGAATATGATCATGAATATGACTGTTTATGCGGGGAATGTGTCCGATGAATTGTGGTTTACCTCTGTGGACATGTCAGCACAACCAGTGTTGGTTTACATTTGGATTGCCATGCTAAACATTTAGAAAAATAACAGGAGAATGAGGTGAAGTGGCACATTTAAAGACTGCATTTACCTAAATGGTGACGTTGGCTTGCAGGTTTGAGTTGTGCTCATAGCGGCATAATACCTGCTTAGCCATCACTATTTGCTGTGTGGGACCGGAATCCATTCAGTTTTTTAAACATGTCTTACCTAAATGAGTCCTGGCCTGTAAGGTACATGCTGATGCCCTGGTTGTGGTGAAAAGCAGGGATGGCCATTAGGTGAATATATTAGTCATGTTTACCTCAGTATGTTACTTGGGGATGGGGGGCTTGTCACACAGACAAATCTGCACATGTGCCAACACCCACATATTTGTATGATCTGAAAACTTGGCACTTAATGACTTATTTTTGATTTAGTTAGCAGATGCTTTTAACCAGAGAAAGCGGTCAGCCAATCCCTGGAGCGATTAGGGTTAAGGACTCAACAGTAACATCACACTGCTGACTGTGGGATTTGATCCAACAGCCTTCTGATCAGAGGCACAGCAACCTAGCCCACTGAGCCACACAACAGGTCCTCTTGGGTTGTTTCTGAGCGCAGGTCTATGTAAGACATCCCAGACTTGCTTTCTGATTCTGATTCAGTTATTACACTTAACAGCCAGACTACTTTCTGGTTTGATTAATGAATATACCAGGATTTTTTTTTAATTCTTCTACATTGTACTTTATTCTACTGTTTAATCTACTATAATAGTATATCATTTATGAATGGGAGATACATAAAAATCAGGATTCGACACGTAACTCAGTTTTGAAGTCGTGGTTCGGTACATTTTCGATACAGCGGAGGTAAAAGAAACAAAACATAAATTGCTTATTTTTTCTTTATTAAACTGTGGTTTACAGAGCAAAGTATGACTGTCTTTCTTAAATAAAAAGTTTCTGTCAATACTGCTGCAACCGACTGATAAAAAGTAAAATAAAAGTAAATAAAAATAAATGAAACATCCATTAAGGTGCACATTTAGAAAATTAACTGTACCTGTTCTATATTGTATTCACATTAGCAGCTTTCAGCTTCATATTTGAACTGTGCAACACAAATATTGTCTCAAAAAATACAAAGCATGACAAAATAAACATCCATTATGGTGCAGCATTTTAAAAAATACCTGTGCTGTACTTGTATTCACATTAACATCTTCCGGCTTCCCATTAGGACGTACGCACGTATGCGTAGTGGCGCTGCTTAATCCTCCCCTTTCCGAATGTTGCTCAGGGGAAACACACAAGAATCAGATGTTGCGCATTTGCTGCATTCGTTCAGTACAGACGCGTACCAAACCGAAAGGCCCATACTGAAAATCTTCATATGAATACGTGTACTGTTACACTCCGGCTTATGTAATGACGATAGTGTATACTCCAGTTTTGTGCTGCCTGCGATATACTCCAGGCCTCCCTCGCCTCCCTGACCAGGGTTCTGAAGATGGATGCAGTAACAGTTCTGTCATGTTTTTGTCAGTTTGTGAGTATTGCAGCAAAGTGAAGCAAACTTGGCCTGTGTCATATGTATGCTACAATACCATGAACTCTCTGTTGTGGCAGTTTTCCCCATATAACCCAGCAGATATCCTATATAACCCAGCAGATTTCCTATATAACCCAGCAGTTTTCCCATATAACCCAGCAGATTTCCCATATAAACCAGCTGATTTCCCTTTGAAACCAGCAGTTTTCCCATATAACCCAGCAGATATACCATATAACCCAGCAGTTTTCCCATATAACCCAGCAGTTTTCCCATATAACCCAGCAGATTTCCCATAGAAACCAGCAGGTGTCCTATATAATCCAGCAGATTCCCCATATAAACCAGCAGTTTTCCCATATAACCCAGCAGTTTTCCCATATAACCCAGCAGATTTCCCATATAAACCAGCAGTTTTCCTATATATCCCAGCAGTTTTCCCATATAACCCAGCAGATTTCCCATAGAAACCAGCAGTTTTCCCATATAACCCAGCAGTTTTCCTATGTAAACCAGCAGATTTCCCATATAAACCAGCAGTTTTCCTATATAACCCAGCAGATTTCTTATAGAAACCAGCAGTTTCCCTATATAACCCAGCAGTTAGAGCAGTTTTCCCCTTGTAACCCATCAATTTTCCCATACAACCCACCAGCTTTTCCATATAATCCAGAAGTATTTTGGTTCTCGTATCTCTGATTAGTATTAATGGTAATTATTACTATAAAAAGTTTTAAAATTTAATTATTGATTATAAGTGACATTCAGGATTAGTTATTTGCAGACATCTCACTGTATGAATACTTTTCCTTTTTGAATTTCTGCATGTCTTGCTCATTAAATCATTGTTTTCCCTTGCCGGTAAGCTAATTCCATGCATCACTCATTTATTTGGATTCTTCCTTAACCAGGATCACCGTTCGGCATAATTAACGAAGGGGCTGCTCGGATAACGGGAGGCTGTTGCCGAGAGAGGAAGACTGCAGCGCCGTAAATAAACATTTAAGCGCCGGGATGAGAAGAGGCAGGCAGGGGGATTTTTTTTCTTTCCTTTTTTTCTTTTTTGTTTAAGCCTCTCCACGTCGGCCAGGCATGTTTGTGTGGAGGCGTGAAGGGATAGAGGAAACAAATGTGGAAGAGAGGCGGGAGATGGCTGAGAAGCAGAGAGTGTCACAGCGAGGGGAGACGGGGCGAGAGGGAGGGGAGAGGGAGCAGGCCTCGGCCTGGGAGGATGCTGAGAAGAAAGTAACGATCAGCTCCAAGTGAAAGAGAAGATCATGCCGGCGGAGATGCACAGTGTTTCCGTCTTATTTGCTTTGGAATAATTCAGTGGCCGGTGAGGGCTAGATCTGCTGGAGCCATACTGCCAGTTACATTAGGACATCCTGGGGGGGGGGGGGGGGGGTGGCAAGGATTGGGGGTAGGCGGGTGGTTTTGGTCACACAGTGGGAGCTGTGGTAGTTAGACTGGGTCAACAGACACCTGGAACCTGAGCTGAATAGGAGCGATCAAACGACGTGATTTGGTTGAGTTGGCACTGCCGTACTGCATTGCCCGCGTTTAGGGATTCGCCTGCTGATGGGTGGTTCCGGGCCGCTTTGCTCCCTGCCGAAGCTCAGATTGAGGGCAGCTCTTCGGAATGACGTCGCGACGCGCTCTCAGAGGATAGCGCCGGACAGATGAACATCACACACGGATGACGCATGCATGATGTAACCCCAACGGGCACCGGTCCACTCACGCCTCATGTCTCTCAGAAGCAGAAGTTACTGGACGGGGCGGGTAGGGAAACAGGGCGCGCGGTTTGTCTCTTGTCTCTGGAGGGTGCCGGAAGGGAAAGAAGGTTCCACGGTAGGAGCCGAACTGCAGCCCTCGCGGTTAGCCAGGCGGTTAGAGGCCGCGACGTGGCCGAGGGCCACCTGGGGGCCTGGAGGCTGAGTAGCTGCACCTGCCGGATTGGCCGGGGCTCAGGCCACAGTCTTGGGCAGGTGAGCGGTTGCCCGGTTAACCTGCTTGGGACGGCTGTCCGTATCAAGGACTCATTTGTATCTGTCGGCCCATATAAGGATGTGTGAGTGTAGAGGTTTGTGCCACAGTAGGTAGAACAGTGGGGAGGGGATGTTCGGGAGCCTCTGCCCCAACGATTCACTGTCATCGATATGTTTATTTTACAAACAAGCAGCGGCAAATCTGATTGGTTCCTTTTGGGTGCAGGAAGGAACTTTTGATACGTGCGTTTAAGGGATTAAGCTGCATTGTTTATCGGATTTTTATAGACACTGCCTAATTGATGTCTGGTGCAAACTCTACTGCATGGAAAGGAAAAGCAGCCAGTCAACTTTTGCGCTGTATGCCATAGGCCTGATTGCTGTGACAGGATCAGTTACGTGGTGGCTGGCTTCCTGTTAATCATGTGATGCATTTCAGGAACCCCGTGAAGTCACAGATGTTGGCCGCTATCTCCGGATCGGCCCTATCGGGCCGTAACACGTGGGGAGATGCCTTCAAGTCGCCCTACCTGTCAGAGCTGAAGAATTGATCATGGATGCCAGTGAACCCCCCCCCCCCACCCTCCATCCCACCCCCCACCCTCCATCCCACCCCCAGCCCACCCCCCACGCCTTGCTCTGTAATCCCAGGGTGTCTCATTAGAGTGGCCCTGAAATAGGCCAGGATAATTATGCGGGGGAGGCCGATGGAGGAGGTCCTGAAGTTGCCCCATCGTAGCTTTGTCATCTGGGCAGGAGGGTGAGGATGATTATGATGCAGGAGGCAGCCTCGTTCAGCCTGACACTGTGCTACTTTCGATTCTGACGGCCGTGAATCGTGAGTTTTCGATTTCCATGTTGTCCTCTCTTTCCGCTCAACGGCTCTTGGTGATTTAGGTTTCTTATGGTTTGTTCGTCGCTGTGGTCTTCAGCCTGTGGTGCTGTGTATCTTCTGATATACAGAAAGTCTTGAGATGCTTCCTTAATTCTGTGAAACGTTGCAAATTAATTGGTTTCGTAACAAAAGTCCTTTGACAAGCAGTGTTTAGCATATCTACACATATCTTCCACCAGGACATTTTCTTTTTATTAAGTGTCATATTTTCTTGACTGACTCATTCAGTTCTGTTCTTACCATTTTGCTATTAATTGCAATTGTAGTCATTGGATCCTAAGGGATACTAAGCACAAATGTTTGGTGTTTTATTTTATTTCAGAGGTGTTACTAATTAAAAAAGCACACAGTGAGGCTTTTGTCAATGAACTTGGTAACTCAGAACAGCTCTTTTATAATTGTAATTTGGGTTTCGATTTGTTGGTACTGAAAATTAATGCTTAAAACTACGGGTTGTTTCTAATGTGACATATATTTTTGTGAACAAATTAATTAACTAATGATTGTTGTTATAAAACCAATCAATTACATTTTAATTGATTTTATTGATTTTATGTGCCTGTGTTATATAACTGTTTGGGAAAAATAGGATTTATCTACTTGTAGGAATGACTTTTGGTTGCACATCATGGTTGGTGTTATGTTTTACTAAAGGGCTGAAGTGTATTTGTTGTAAACCACTTTATTGTAAACCTAGGAGTGTGTAAATTGCCATATAGGGGTATGGATCTTGTCCACCTACAGTGATTTTGTTCGTTTTCTCCAATGGTTCTTGTTTTTACCCTCACTTTTGATTTTTATATACCTGCTGTATCCAGGGAAGTGGACATAGACACAATCTGTGTCTCTGACTGGTCCAGTCGTAGTTCATATGCGATGATTGTGCTTTTCCACATTTGAGTTTTTGATTGTAGCTTTACTGCTGCAACCGGAACTCACCGTCTTCATT